>NC_082395.1:6346238-6363738 GCF_031168955.1 Gadus macrocephalus | reverse complement strand
ACAAGTAATTTTTAGTAAGCCTAATTAATTCTATAAATAAAATGCACAAGGACACAGAGAGCTACGTCAAGCCTACTCTTTGTATTTGAAGGACATAATTACTGTTTGAATACAATGAACCATAAAATTACTGCTGTTATTGTCTTACCAAAGGGCTTTTTGGGCTGAAATACTGAGGTCATCTTTGGATTTAATTACATAGTGGAGCTGACTTGCTTACAGGCCATCCACAGGCCAGTTTACATTATTTGTACAAAACCCTCCTCATGACTAACACATGACCTCTAGAGGTACTGGGATGTTATGCATTCTGCTTTAGTTTAGTTCACAAAGAAATACGGTTCCCCATGCACGTTGATTTGATCCGTTGGATACGGGCCTTACTTCATCATTATTATATTTGGACAGTTACCCCCTATCCATGTGAACCATATTAAATACTCAATCTGTTTTGGTGACAAAGTTCATTTCTAGCGAGTGGTGGAAGTACTTTAGACTTTTATTTGACAAGAAACACAAGCATTATGTTCTCTATTATATTGCCATCAAGAATGGTTATTCACATAGGGGCAATATTGCTTCTATAGAGTAGTTGGGAGAGGAGACGGGATGTGGATTTGCTAGCTGAATAAGGTCTTTATGGAGAACTGACTTCTGAATCATCAGGACTCAATTAACCTTAAAGTCGATCTTATCAAGTTTTCTTACAACAGGTTCCAAACCCTGTATCTCTTAATAAATGAAGCAAGGACCACTTCACACTTCAGGAGGGCCACTGTAAAAACTATAAATATACAAAAGTACAGGCTCCAGTCGATGGAATGTCCAAAATAAACATAACCCACAATGGCCTTTCCCTGACACAAGCACAGTTGAGTGGGAAGGCTTTTTGAAAGCTGCCACCAGGGTGTAGAGTGCTGTGGTCACTTTGTAGGGATGGTGTGGTGGCGACGCTGTAAAAAAGCACAGTAAAATGCTAGGATGCCTGCTATAAAAAAACAGCAGCGTTCAATTGTCCTGCTCTGCTTAAACGGCGGAAATGTCGTCTGTTTCGAGGGTTTGAGGAACCATGTGGGATCATGTCTGTCTTCTTGGCTCCATACTGTGTCTAATTGGCTAATTGGTGAGGTGGCTCCACCCTTGTTTTGTAATACACTGTTCAATAGGGTGGTGCTTTGTTTGTGGGGAATACAATAGACAACATGGTTTATTAAATGTTGGCAAAATTCACGTAGGATGTACATATAAAAATATATATAATTATGACATTTGTTTTCTTCCCATGAAAACACAATTTGTATTAAGATGTGATCAGAAGGGTCTCTTGCTCCTTTTCCTTTTTCTTGTTACTTTCATCACTAAATTAAGTGATGTCAATAATTAGTTGTAGTAATTTAAGTAAATTATATTCCATGTAGGCTATGCTGTCTAGGCTCAGCGTTCTGAGCTTGTCCCATAATGCACTCTAGGCTAGTCGCGTGCACTAAAGATTTCAACACTGTACCAATCAACCTGGGCCCGCCCACATTTCCCATGGTGTGTTTAGTGCGGCCCGGGTTTCATCCAACACCATGCGGCGTTCCAGTTTTACCCCTCTTTCTCCTCCCTTAAGCCAGTAGGCTGTAGGCTCGTGGCACGGTCCTCCATGGCTCACAAGCAGCCCGGTGTAGGCCTGCCCTCTGTTGTGTTTTCTCTGCTTGTACACAAGCTTTCACCTCCCTTTCGCGAGACGCCCCCTGACGGAACACACGCGGTAGGTGCCGGGGAATACAGCGTGTGTATATCAGCTGTCTCCTCACCCATTATGTGACTTGTCTTGGTGAGAGCGATGTCTTTTGCCAACATTGTTGGGCAACACACTGATGTGAGGACATCCCATTCAGTTCAAGCAACATCCCCCACCCTTTATGAGGTGGGTGGAAACAAGGACTCCGTTGCGGCTCTAGCGGCGGAGGTCGCTCGTCTCTTGGAGAAGGGTGGTCGTCACTGTGGTTCCCCCCCCCCCCCCCCCCCCCTTCCTGGTTCCCATGAAGTAAGGGGCGATGAGACCCGTTCTGGATCTAAGCGTTTTCAACTAGTCAATTGGTGCGAAGAATTTCAGAAAGACTGTTGAGTGTTTCTCTGATGTGTGAGAGAGGATTGCTTCACATCCATGGATCTCAAGGATGCTTACTTCAACGTCCCTTTTTTCAAGGCTCACTTGAAATTTCTCAGCTTGGCCTTCATTGGCGTGGCGTAACATATTCCGTTATCTTGATGATTCACTGATCCTGAGCCACTCAGAGGAAGCTGGGAGATCATGGTGATGAATAATCTCTCCTTCTTGGGTTTCGCCTTCAATTGAGGAAAGAGCTCTCTGCTCCCCAGCCGTTGGCCGTCTACTTGGGGCTTTGCCTAGACTGGTGGGCGTCTTACATGTACTTTACGCGCCTCATTTGCTAGTTTTGGGGGGGGGGGGGGGGGGCCATCCCACTCAAGTGGCAGTGGCAAGTGGCAGACGCTCCATGCTGCACACATAAATGTGTTGGAACTTTCCACTGCGATGAAAGTACTCTGACATAAACAAACAGGGGAGCAGTGGCGGTTTTAGGCACGGGCGACCCGGGCAGCCGCCCGGGGCGGCATATTTGTGGGGGGCGGCAAATCACATGGGTGGCGCCACGAGTAGTATAAAAAAAAAATGCGCTGCGTAGCGGTTATCAATGAAGTACGACATTGTGTGGGGAATAGGTATTTTGGCGCCCCCTGCTGCAGGCGCACATCTGCTCGTTGAGAAGGTGCCGTGTATAGACGGAATGAAACCCTCACTGAAGTCCGTAGGTTCACGATACAAACCCCCTGCTCAGTCTCCGAGCCCTGCGTATATCGGTCGCCCAGAACTTGGGCGACCGATCTGGCAGAGGTTCAGGAGAGGGTTCAGGTGGACCGTCCAGAGAGAACACCCACTGCATGATGTGGGTCTCTCAGCCCACAGGATCTTCCTCCATTGCGGGGGAGATGCAAGGGCACACAGGCGGTGGCTTGGGGTTCTCTTGTGTGCGTTCCAGCCGCGTCAACGGATTCACCCTCTTCTAGAGCAGATCAGACAGGATGAACTGTCGTTCAGCCGTGTGGTTCTAAGAGCTTGGCCGGTGCCAAACTTTTGGGACAGTTCACCGCTTGTGGTTCTTGGGTGGTTTTGGTTTGCCGTCTGAGAGGTTAATTCTGCAGGGCAGAGGTTTGCCTGCTGCAGTTATCAGCACTCTTCAGACTTCCATTTCCTCCCTCTACACAGCAAAATGTGGCGCTCTCTCTATTTGGTGTGACAGCAATCATGTTGTCCCATCTCGTTATGAGGTTGGAAGAATGTTTAGTTTCTTACAGTGCTTCCTGGAGAAAGGTTTGGCTTTTCCCCCCGTCATCGTCTATGTGTCAGCCATTTTGGCTGGCCACATAGTCTGGTGGTCAAGAGATTCTTGCATGGGGCAAAAATTACGTGTTTAACCAGTTTTCCTGTGTCCTTACACCGCGCTGGGATCTTCCCACTATTTTGCGTGAGTTATCGGGGAGCTCTTCGGAGCCACTGTCTCAAACCCCTTTGATGCTTGAGCGCTTTCATTGACTTTGTTTTCTGGCCAAACGTGCTGGTGAGTAGGCATCTCTGTCTGTCAGCCCGAGCTGCTTGTTACTTAACGAGGACAGCTTCCTTGCTCTGCTCAGACCCATCTTGCGTTCCTCCCCAAGAACATCAGTTGTTGTGTTCGGTCACAGGTTATCGTGCTTTAGGCTTTCCACTCCCGCCTCATTTGAGCGATGTACACGCAGCACTCGGTGGAGTTCAGATCAACATAGACGGTTGTTGCCCGGCTTTCTCTGTGCAGCGCCTGTCTCGCTGGATATGTGAGGGTGTTTGCTTAGCCTACACTTGGCAGGGCTTAGCGCCACCACTGGGTGTTAGAGCTCAGTCTACACGGGTGTGGCCGGTTCTACGCCTTTACTCAAAGGCCTCATGGTCTTCCCCCGGCCCATTTGTCCACTTTTACATGCTGGACATGACCAGGGGCTTACTCTTCTGTGTTGGAGTCTGGGGCTCCTTCCATGGCTTTTTGTTTAAGCCTATCTCTCCTGTCTCCTACCTTGAAGGTAAAAATGAAAGTATCCAATCAAAGTATTATAATATTTTTTCCTAATATGGAATATAAAGTATATATAATGAATATAAAATATTATACAGTGTGTTTTTTGTTTTGTGTTTTTATGAAGTGAGCTAGTGAGCTAGCAAGTTCTCGCACCATAAAGGGCATAAAACAAGCAGGATGGTGGACTATTGTGTGTTCCTTCTTTCCCCTTTTCTCCCTGCCATCCATCAAGCTGTCAGAGTGCGATCCGTTGGCCTGAATGATGGATGGAGCTTGGCGGATCACATCTACTGGGCTGCATTAATGCCTGCCAGGTCTGGCTAGACGCAACTGGGTTTTGGGGTGTTTTGTTTATCCGAGCAAATTAAATGTTGATTAAAAAGATGTATAGGTTGTATTTCTATTGCATTTTTTGTTTCATTTTGAGTAATCTAGTAACTGTGGATATTGAATGAATAAACATAATGTCAGCCCATTTAATTATCATTAATAGTGAAATAAGATTACGACAATAGATTATTTTTGTATAACAGCTGTCTGATACTAACAGCATTTATATTCATATTGGTAATGTATAAACCTCACAGTTGAAGAAAGTGAATACAGTGTACAAATTATTTATATTCAAGGTCCTGTGTCCTAAGTTGCTCTGTGATAGGCAAAACGTGGTTGAGAAGTGGTGTCGAAAGCATTGCAGAATGTATTAAGCTATCATAGGTATAAGGCTATGATTGGCTTTGCTTTGAACACATGATTTGGGCACACTTATTTATTAATGGATTCACCAACAGGCCGGCATTCAGGCCTGCTTTAAGCCCCCCCCCCCCCCTCCTAATATAGCCTAAAGTCAAGGGTTACATACATTTCAAAAGTGGACCAAGAATTACCTGTTTCAGTATAACATTGTTTCATTATTCATCTTTTTCGATTCTACTTGTTTGATTGGCCAGGATGTGCTGCAGAGAGATGACCAGCGGTATCTGTAATCGTGATATGTGTCATGCATTGCAATGCTTCAATTAGCTCACGTAGGAAAATGAAGCACAACAATGCGGACAATGGATTGAAGTGGCAAGAGGAACATGGAAATGGGTTAGTGTGATAATGTTACAGGGATGAGGGCTTGTTTTCAGGTTGCTCGCTCTCGTTCCTGCCTGTTTACGGGCACTGAATACAAACCAGAGGAATCCCTTTGCTAAGCGTGTAGATACGCTAACATCTCAGTGTTTAGTTATTTGAGATGAAGAGAAACAATAGCTACAGTGTGCTTTTATTTTTTTTACTGCACACACACTCATGTTATCTTCCACACCTTTCCCTTAATTTCTCTCCTTTATCGTCTCAAGGTTTCCCTCTGCACTTCCCGCATGGCATTCCCCCCCCAGTACACATTACAGAAACCCTCTGTCCTGCTAAATCGAGGAGGTTCACCGACGAAGTAGCAACTCCCTGAGGGCTGTTAACACACACTGGGCACACAGCACATCTCTTCCAGTAAAGTGGAACACCCCCTGCCACGCCAGATGCCTCCCATGACCCATCTTATCAAGACAATCGACCACAAACAAACCAAGAGACGCCAGGATCGTTTTTCTTATTACGTGGAGGAGATTTCAACACACACCTAACCTCTCAACCCCTCCCCCACCCGAGCCTGACTAAGCGTTGGGTGGGGTTGGATCATGGATGGCTTGCCCTGGATCTCTTTTTAACTAAATGAGGACCAAACAATGGCACAAACACACACTCACACACGTACACACACACACACACACACACACACACACACACACACACACACACACACACACACACACACACACACACACACACACACACACACGTACACACACACACACACACACACACACACACACACACACACACACACACACACACACACACACACACACACACAAACACACACTCACACACACACACACACACACACACACTCACACACACACACACACACACACACACACACACACACACACACACACACACACACACACACACACCAACACACACACAAACACACACACTTACACACACACCCTTTCCTCATGCTCTCCACTCCCACCCCACCTGCTGGGGGAGACACAGGGGTAATGCCATTTTGATTCCTCTTTTGTTGGATGTCTTGAGCCCCCTCACCTCCCAGCCCCCCAGCCCCCAGCCTGTGGAGCCTGGCCTCCAGGAGCCATCTCTGGGGGGAAAAGGTGAGGATGATCAGAAATACACATAAGGCTGCTGCCTTGCGCTACACTGTTGACTCTTTTTTGTTGGTTTGGGTTGAAGAAAATATGATGCTGTATTATGTACTGTATGTTGTGTGATTGATGTTTTTTATGAAAGTAAATAGAAACATTGATCACATGATGTATCATTTTCTAGTAGTTTGTACGTTTGTGATGTGTGCATGATTTCTGCACTAAGGGAAAATCATGCTTAACTCTTATTTAAATCTTCATCAAAGTCACTCAAATGTTTCTTTTGCATGCATACTTATTTGCGCTCCCCTAAGTGCATGCATATGTATTTGGAAATGTTTATCATTACCCAATCAAAGAAAGGAAGATGAACAAGAAAAGAGGGGAACATCTCCGGGAACCGAGTTTCTCTGTGTCTGTGTTCTGCGTCTGCATGACTCCCTCCCCTCTATGTCTCTGATTCACCGTAATTGAAATGTTTATTCGCATGGGAGTCATCCGAGCGGAAAATTATGGGCTTGTTCCTCTATATTTAAAACAGACAGACAGACAGACAGATTGCAAAAACAGACTCACGGACACATAGACATGCACACATACACACACACACACACACACGCACGCACGCACGCACGCACACACACACACACACACACACACACACACACACACACACACACACACACACACACACACACACACACACACACTCACAGGCACATACAACCAACACACACACACACACACACACACACACACACACACACACACACACACACACACACACACACACACACACACACACACACACACACACACACACACACATATCCACACAAGCTATAAACACCATGTGGTTTTTGGGTCCTTCTTTTTATGTCTGTTTAGGGGCCGACGTTACGAACAGTTAAATTCAATTGCTAATTTCATTGCAATAATTATCCTGTTTTGCTCCAGAAAAAGATCTTTATTCCGGTAAATCTCTCCTGCGAATTACATGATAAGTAGGGCAACAGTAATGTAAAAACTTAACATATTCTATGTAACATGACCTCCTTTGTCCCTCTCATCAACACTGAGACATCGAGGCTGTCGTCAAGCTGGGTCTCATTAGGCTAATGAAATCCAACTTGCGTCAACGTCCAAATCATGTGTATGAGTGCCAAGGTACCAGTGGGCTCCAGCTAAAAGCCCAGGGTGTGTTACGGGCTGACTAGATAAGGTGAAGTAATGCTATGGATTATTCCACGTGGGGCTCATTTGAGACCGCGTCCGCTTTGCAAAGGGAGCCTCCCCATCAGAGGTGGAAAAAAAAAATCACTCTCCCTAAATGTTCACATGTTCGCACACTCTGTCAAACACTTAGTCTCAGTGGGTACTAACCATACACATATGCACAGAGACAAACAGACACAAACACGCACACACACTGACACACACACAAACACGTAGACAAGCAATGCACACATTAACACACATTCAGTCTACTCTGCATACACACATACACCCACGTACACACACACACACACACACACACACACACACACACACACACACACACACACACACACACACACACACACACAGACACGCAGGCTTACTCATACACAAACGTCGGTGACGTCAACGTGTTTTCCGTTTGGACAGTGCATGGTACTGACACGCTTGGCAGATAGACCCGTTTGACATCTGCAGTCCATCCATTCTGTGCTCTCTCCCTCAGCCTTCCTCCATCTCTGCCCTTCTCTCCTTGTGTTTACCTGCCTCATGGTCTCTCCTCCTCATGCTCTGAACACCTTTATTTATTACCTTTTGCATGGTGTCTCTCCGTATCGTCCTGTAGGCCTCCTACACAGAGTTCGGGAGGACTGTACAGTCACACTCACATTGATATAATATAGCTACCGAAGTCGAACCACGACCTGTGAACTAAAAGCTGATGCGTTGGTTCAATTTAATTTGACTTATATTTGACCGTCAAAGATCATTGGTTGATTGGACAAATAAAAGGCCAATTAACCAATCAATAATCATGATATGGATAAAACCACGCATCATTAAGTTAAATAATTGGAGACTACAGTACGGTGGGTCAGAACAGACACCCACAACAGGCTGGGTGTCTGTTGACAATGGTATCCAGTGTAGGAATCTGTATGATCTGCATCCTCCTTATGTAACCGAGCACCTCTGGGACCCAGCACCAAACAGAGGCGGTACGATGTACCTGACCCCACCCATCATAATATTTGTCCCTGTCAGCCAGCCCTGGGAAGACAAGCTGTGGGTATTGTTACACTTCACAGGTCTCACAACAACGTCCTCTACAGTGTGTCTTTCTCTCCCTCACTCCCTCTCCCCCCCGGCCCCTACCCACAAACACACACACACTCTCGTACATACTCTCCTCTCCCGGGGGGCCCAAGCTCTCGGAGAGGGGCCCCTTGCGCCCTGTTATTCGGCTAATTAAGGCATGGTTAAGACACGTTGCCATGGTAGAGTCCCTCGCAGAAAGGATGCTTATTATAGTGTCTGCTTTTTGAGAAATATTGACTTGAGAAAGCCAGTGGAAAATATGTTGGTGACAAGAGCGTGGTATATTCACGATATATTTATATGCTAGATCACCGTGTAAAGTGCGATTCTGCCACCAGGGGGGACATTGAGGCCAAGCCTGTAAAATGATGAGATCATCCAACACCTATATGTGACACATTGTGCTATTGCAAAAGCGCAAATAGAACTAAACTGTGTCCAACACTTATTAATCCATGTGCATAACATATATACTATGCATGGGCTATGCTGCTACAATCCAGGGGGTAACTATTTAAACATAATCCATGTGCATATCATAGATTCCACATCAGAATATTTATAAGTTAGATGTTTAAATAGTGATTATATATTATATGTTTTTTTGTTGCAGATACAAATATATGTCGTTAATAATCATGTCTGTGTTTGGGCATCTTGCTCAGGGACACAGAACCTTTCAGAAGCCAGAACCCTGCCCCCAACTATATAAACTATACAAAGCATATTATCCATTGATTTAAACAGTGTGAACCAGTTCCACTGAAACATCACCTCCCTCTAACAACTCCCTGTCGCCTCTCTTTCAGGCCGTCTTTCCTCGAAGCCTCCTCTCGTCATGAACCCCCCCTGTGCCCCCTATCCACCATTATGACTCCTCTGTTTTCTTTGTCAGTGTTCGTTCTCGTCAGTGTGGCCTTACGCACGCACCTTGAATGAAATGACGCACTTGGGGCCCTGTGACTCATTTCACACGCTAGCAGACTGATGGATGACTGGCCTGCCGGAAGACCACAATCTTTCCCCTTCACCGCTATCCCCACTATCCCCACGTTCACCCACCGCCGCCATCACTATCACTATCACCCTTGACAACCACCATCAATATCCCTATACTATCACCCTCCACCACCACCACCACCACCACCATCACCATCACCCTCCACCACCACCACCACCACCACCATCACCATCACCCTCCACCACCACCACCACCACCACCATCACCATCACCATCACCCTCCACCACCACCACCACCACCACCATCACCACCACCACCACCACCACCACCACCACCACCACCACCATCACCACCACCACCACCACCACCACCACCACCACCACCACCACCATCACCACCACCACCACCACCACCACCACCACCACCACCACCACCACCATCACCACCACCACCACCATCACCACCACCACCACCATCACTATCACTATCACCCTCCACCACCACCACCACCACCACCACCACCACCACCACCACCACCATCACCACCACCACCACCACCATCACCACCACCACCACCACCACCACCACTATCACCACTATCACCACTATCACCACTATCACCACTATCACTATCACCACTATCACCACTATCACCACTATCACCACTATCACCCTCCCCCCCACCACCATCACTATCACCACTATCACTATCACCACTATCACCACTATCACTATCACCACTATCACTATCACCACTATCACCACTATCACCACTATCACTATCACCACTATCACTATCACCACTATCACTATCACCACTATCACCACTATCACTATCACCACCACCACTATCACTATCACCACTATCACCACTATCACCACTATCACTATCACCACTATCACTATCACCACTATCACTATCACCACTATCACCACTATCACCACTATCACCACTATCACTATCACCACCACCACTATCACTATCACCACTATCACCACTATCACCACTATCACTATCACCACTATCACCACTATCACCACTATCACCACTATCACCACTATCACCACTATCACTATCACCACTATCACCACTATCACCCTCCCCCCCACCACCATCACTATCACCACTATCACTATCACCACTATCACCACTATCACTATCACCACTATCACCACTATCACCACTATCACTATCACCACTATCACCACTATCACCACTATCACTATCACCACTATCACCACTATCACCACTATCACTATCACCACTATCACCACTATCACCACTATCACTATCACCACTATCACCACTATCACCACTATCACTATCACCACTATCACCACTATCACCACTATCACTATCACCACTATCACCACTATCACCACTATCACTATCACCACTATCACCACTATCACCACTATCACCACTATCACTATCACCACTATCACCACTATCACCACTATCACTATCACCCTCCACCACCACTATCACCCTCCCCCCACCACCATCACTATCACCACTATCACCCTCCCCCCCACCACCATCACTATCACCACTATCACCACTATCACCCTCCCCCCACCACTATCACTATCACCACTATCACCCTCCCCCCACCACTATCACTACCACCACTATCACCCTCCCCCCACCACTAAGCTCTGAACCAAACAATGGTATTAGGCATGCTCCATGATGAGTCACAGAAATAATGTCTGGAGTTAAGGCATCGTTTCTTTTCTGGTCCCCTGCCTGGTTGACATTTGCAGATGATCCCAACCGTGACATGATTTGTGACGTAGCAACACTTTCCTCAGTCCTTCTTATTCTTCTTTTAACTACCAAAGTGGAATCAAACAGAGAAACACACGCATACACAAACACAAACACACAAACACACACACACACACACACACACACACACACACACACACACACACACACACACACACACACACACACACACACACACACACACACACACACACACACACACACACACACAAACAAACAGTCACAAACAAACAAACACTTATTGAATTATGGAATGGCAAAAAACAAGGACAATAACAGGGTTACAATCCAGCCTAATTGCTTATATATAGTGTTTGTGGGTGTGTGTGTTTGTGTGTATGTGTTTGTGTGTGAGCATGCTTGATTGTGTATTTGTGTATGTGTATATGTATGTGTGCGTGTGTTTGTGTGTTTGCATTCACACTTATGTTCTTTTTGTATGGGAGTGGGAGTACAACAGTGCTCCCACTCTCAGTGCCCCTTCAATTCTGGACTCTGAAATTGACTGAACTCTTACTGGCCTCTTGGTCTAAATCACACTTATTCTGGTGTCCCACCTTGAATCCATCCCCCAGGGCACAGTCCAGGTACCCTCATGGTTCCGTCGATGGTACTCCATGGGTGATTGCGTGGAACAACACTAATCTTTGTTCAAGACGCAAAACTGAAAACACCTCCTATGGAATAAGGGTTCCAAGTCCTGGTAACAAGGTTGAGTGATTTGTTCGTGCCATTGCAAATTAAATCAGGCACCATCTCCAGGCCTTTATCAAAGTCCATTAACAGGCTGTTCGTTTATATTACACAAAGTGCATGGATCTGTTTTCCTGTGCCAGCCATGCATTTGTTCTGTTCTGTTCCTTTCTCTCGCTGGTACTTCTCATCCTGATACATTCTGTTCAATGTTACCCTGTTAAATGATTGATGGACAGAGAGCAACACACACAGAGAGAGACCGTGACCTAGAGAAAGAGAGGGAGAGTGACTAGCTGTTAAGGAGATAGGAGAGAGAGAGAGAGAGAGAGAGAGAGAGAGAGAGAGAGAGAGAGAGAGAGAGAGAGAGAGAGAGAGAGAGAGAGAGAGAGAGAGAGAGAGAGAGAGAGAGAGAGAGAGAGAGAGAGAGAGACAGAGACAGACAGACAGACAGACAGACAGACAGACAGACAGACAGACAGACAGACAGACAGACAGACAGACAGACAGACAGACAGACAGACAGACAGACAGACAGACAGACAGACAGAGTGACCTACAGAGACCTAAATGAGAGGAGAGAGAGAGAGACCCAGAGAGAGAGAGAGAGAGAGAGAGAGAGAGAGAGAGAGAGAGAGAGAGAGAGAGAGAGAGAGAGAGAGAGACCGGGAGAGGAGAAAGGGCAGAACTGAAAGAGATAGAGTAGGGAGTGAGAGAGGGCTGTCTCCCGTGGCCGTGTGGCCTTGTGTGTCCGAGCATGTGCCTGTGGGCCGCGCGTGTCTCTCTCCTGATCTGTCCTCAGCAGCCCCTTCCAACAAACACACACCCCATTTATCGTTATCCTATAATTCCCCATAACATCTAAATATGGTGCTCCAGAAAATGGAACTACTCCAATTCATGCTGTGATTGTCCTCAGCTTCCCAGGGGAGACGCTTCGATACAACAACCTGCACAATAACTTCCTGTACATTTTAACGATTAAAGAGCTGATACTGTCACAGTAGGGCCGAGATTTTATCTTGTTTGTACAAAATACACAATGAGAAGAGCACTCAACCATTGAGGACACACTGTTTTTGTGTTCCAGGAACGTTTGGGTGGAATAAGAAAATATACTTCGCAACCCTTGTGTTGGGCTTGAGAGTGTCCACCACACAGGCTCACTGTAGACGTAAGGGTGAGGGGGTCTTTCAATAAAATAGCAACACCTGGCTTTGTTCAGGTACTTGGTTTGTGTGTGTGTGCATGTGTGTGTGTGTATGTGTGTGTGTGTGTGTTTGTGTGTGTACACACACACACACATACGCGTGACACACACACACACACACACACACACACACACACACACACACACACACACACACACACACACACACACACACACACACACACACACACACACACACACACACACACACACACACCTACACACACAAAGCAGCAGGAATGAGCAGCTGTTCCCAGAGTCTGGTTATTTTACTAAGAGAGCTGACCTGTCTTTAGAAATGCTTGAGAATCCTAAGAATCTCTTATGTTTGTGCTATCTGTGGCCACTGCTGAATAGTGCAGAACAGATTACAAGGCTGCACTAGGTTTCTACACGGTGAGCCCCAACACATAAAGGGGCATATGAAATTGGGTGTTTGTCAGTCAAATAGCTTGATCTTCTTGATTTGTGAGCTCTCCGTTCTTTTTCCCGGCAGGTGTTCATGACTCTCGGCTGGCACTGCAGCACATTCTCTAGGGAGAGAGGGAGAGAGTGCATAAGAGTCAGATATACAGAGCTATAGCTACAGAGAGAAAAAAAGAGAGGGAGAGAGTGACACAATGATCACACCTTTCTAATTTTTCAAATAATATTGTCTGAGTTGAGTTTATGGTAAGTTTTATGACTATACATGTTGTTTTTATGCATAATAATTGTCAGTATGGTTTTGTGATATTTTTGGCCTTTGGCAAGCAAATGTTTGTTTCCAATGCCAATGAAGCTCTTTATATTGAAATGAATTGACACTGAGAGAGAAAGAGAGAGACGAGAGAGAGACTCTCGGTCTCTCTCTGACCGAGAGTCAGAGAGAGAGTGTGTTGGTATGGGTGTGTGTGTGAGAGAGAGAGAGAGTGTGTGAGAGACAGAGAGTGTGTGTGAGTGAAAGAGAGGGAGAGCGAGAGAGTTTGTGAGAGAAAAGCGATGGAATAGGTAGGTTCCTGATAATTAGATACTCTACTGATGGACGGTCAAGATCATACAGGCTCTGCTCCTACGTGAACCTGACACCATCTTATTTAAGGACGGCCCTCTAATTGAGGGTATGGTGGTGAGGGAAGCCATCTGGTGCCGGCTTTTGTAGGAACACAATCTCAGATACTCTTCCTGACTGCATTGGTGAATACCCATAATGCAAGCTTTATAGACATGAGCTGTCACTTTAAAAGCTGTATTTTAGAATAAATTGTCTATGAAAGGGATAATAGTGTAGTGTAGTGTATTGTAAGGTTAGACAGAGTGAGGGTCATGGAGTTTAGATATATTCTGGTCTACTGAATGCAATTCCCGTGCCACTACCTTCTCGGAGCTGTGTACACCCGTTGGAAGTCCACTTAGTGAGAGCATGACAAGAGGAAGAACATGACAAGAGGAAAAACAACAAATACAAGGAAAATAAATATGGATATTTTTTTACAAAGAATTTGACAAAGCTTTGACAAAGCTCTCTCGCATCCCTGCGCTAAACCCATGTAACTGAAACGCCTATCACGCCCCCTAAAGCTAGTGCTCTCTCGTTAAGAATGCACATCGGAAGAACCCCGTTCCAGCCATTGAAACCTGAGATGAAAGCGGGGAACAAGGTTACTATAGAGTGATCGACTCCGGACTAAAAGGTTCTGGGTTCGATCACCAATGACTGCTGCCTGCTCTCATAAGGCATGCTAGAGCAATATGCCTACCTGCTCATGACATGTATCTGACTTCACTTAGATACACAGAGTCTGCTAATTGACAAAATTGTAGATAGTCGTAAAACTGCAGCTTTGTAGGCAAATGGTGCAGCAGATAAAAGGAGGTTCTCAGGCTAGCGAGTGGCAGGACGTTGGGAGAACGAAATGCATTGAATGAAAGGTTGAAGTCACACTCAGCCTCCACATTCCTCCATCTGGATGATGAGCTGAGGCATAGAATAGGCCTACTCAGCTGTATCCTGTCTCCCACACTAAAGAAAAAAATTGTATTGTTTATTTGGCTATAAAGGAAAACTATGCAAGACGGTTCAAATATCTTTCCAGCTATTTTCATTATTTTAAACAGACACTGAATATAATCCCATTCACATTCCCAATTATTTAAGACATGACCCCATCCACGAAACATATCCATTGTGTAAAACATATATCTCTGCACTGCAAACTCTGTAGTCCTTACCAAACAGAGTAAGACCCATTAGAAATCTTGAATTGCAGGTATGCCTTATAATTCACATCAGAAAATATAGATACAATTATGCCTTTGATGACAAGGAGCTGATTCATTGGGGCAAGGATGTAGCGATTGAGGTTGAAGTATGGTATTAGTGGGATAACGATACAGCAAGTCGAATGGAAGGAAGGCTCTAAACTCACTGGTCTGCGACGCACTTCACGTTACGTGGAGCTAAATAATGAATCCCTGTTCACGGCTCATGGGGGTGGATAAACTCTAAGCGTTGACACTTCTTTGTTGTTCCAGGGAACCAAGTAGCAGAAGATTGCCACAAGAACTCAACGGGTTCATCGGAGCAGAATAGTGGTTGGAGAAGAGAGAGGGCAGTGGGTGAGTCACGGGAGATAATCATCTGGAGGCTCGGATGGCAGAATGAATCCAGAGAGCGTCAGTGTGGAGAAGCCTTTAACACTGATTGTCAGGGCAGATGGGGGGGTGGGCAACACAAGCGTCAGATTAAAGCATTTAGTAGTAGTAGTAGTATTTAGTAATAACTGAAAAGCCGATGTCAATGTTGTGATGTCTGTCTTTGTCTAACTACCTTGGAATGAACACCTACTCGTTAAATGTGCCAATCATTTAATAAAGGACTGTTATGATCGGGTGCCTGTGAGAACACTGCTACATGGTATGTCCTGGCAACTGTACCGTCAAAATGGTTTATTTCACATAAATGTTTGGTTTGTGTTATCTTGCAAATGCAACACAAACTAAACTCCAATCAACAACATGAATAACATTATAAATAGCAAAAAAAGTTGTCAAAGTAATAGATAATGCCAATAAATGACTCAATACACTGGCATTTAGTCATTTATAAGACAAGATAAATGTGTCTTTAGATAGGCCTACATTAAAGAGTTGTTTGGGGTTGGACAGGGAAATCCGATGTAATTTACAGTCATATGTACATACATACATGCATACATACATACATACACAGGCATGCATTCATTGAACCTAAGGGAGCAGCAGCTTTTTGTGAACTTAGTCTGGGTAAAAGGAGAAGAAGGAGAGTGATCCACAGATGCTTTTCCCAAATTCAGAGCTGCTCTCTTACTCTGTTAAATATTACATCTCTGGCAGCTGCAATAATAGCGTGTGAGTGTGTCCGTGTGTGTGTGCGTGTGTGTGTGTGTGTGTGTGTATGTGTGTGTGTGTATGTGTGTGTGTGCGTGTGTGTGTGTGTGTGTGTGTGTGTGTGTGTGTGCGCATGCTTGAGTGTCTGTTTTTAAATGTGAACTTTGATCAGGTTATTTATTAGACATTACTCATAAAGAATAAATATACACTGGTTGAGTGCATGCGCATATGTGCGTACGTGTGTGTGTGTGTGTGTGTGTGTGTGTGTGTGTGTGTGTGTGTGTGTGTGATTGTGTCTGTTTGTGTGTGTGTGTTTCTGTGTTTGTGTGTGTGTGTCTGTGGGTGTGTTGCTGTTTGTGTGTATGCAAAGGTAAAGCAGCAGAATTACTAAGTTTAAATTGGGATCCGATGTGTGTAAGAAACCTAAAGCTACAATTTATTATATAAATAATCCAAATCACACAAACATTGTGAACATCCTTCAAACATTATTTAGATTGAGTGATATAGCACAAGCATTTCACCGAAGCAATACAAAACCAAAACCTTATGGCTGAGCAATGTGTCTCCTTGACCCAAAACGACCTATATGAGAGCTTGCTGTTACATAGCATCTCGATCTATTGGAGTTTCGATAACTTTCCTAGCAAGAACTAGTTTAACCATTGGTAAATGCAGCATTTTCTATCATTGCCATAGTGATGGATATGGACGTTGCCACCTATGAAATCACACCGCTTGCATGTTGTTTGGATCAAGGTCTTTATGTTGTGTAGTCACCTGGACTGTTATGTTAAGTGTTATTTATTTAACTGCTTATATATTTTCAAGTGGCCCAGGTATGA
>NC_082395.1:6336238-6341238 GCF_031168955.1 Gadus macrocephalus | reverse complement strand
ATACTGGAGATTTTATTATTATCTATCTGACAGCATGGCATGCCTGCGAAACGCAGAAGTTTAAAGTCCAGTGACAACCAGATCTATTCAGGCGCTGTGTTACTAATCAGTTTGTGTGGCACAACAGTATAAAATAAATTCGTTAGTAATAGTTAATTATATAAAAAAATTGACAATGTTGTGCTTGTGTAATATGATTTGATATATATGTGTGTGTGTGTGTGTGTGTGTGTGTGTGTGTGTGTGTGTGTGTGTGTGTGTGTGTGTGTGTGTGTGTGTGTGTGTGTGTGTGTGTGTGTGGTTTTGTGTCTGTCTCTGCTGTGTCTCTCCTTGTCTATTTTTTTTCTTTCTCTCTGTCTGTCTCTCTCTCTCTCTCTCTCTCTCTCTCTCTCTCTCTCTCTCTCTCTCTCTCTCTCTCTCTGTCTCTGACTCTCTCTCTGTCTGTCTGTCTGTCTGTCTGTCTGTCTGTCTGTCTGTCTGTCTGTCTGTCTGTCTGTCTGTCTGTCTGTCTGTCTGTCTGTCTCTCTCTCTCTCTCTCTCTCTCTCTCTCTCTCTCTCTCTCTCTCTCTCTCTCTCTCTCTCTCTCTCTCTCTCTCTCTCTCTCTCTCTCTCTCTCTCTCTCTCTCTCTCACTGTCTGTCTCTCTGTCTGTCTCTCTCTGACTCTCTGTCTCTATGACTCTATTTCCAGGAATCCTTACCAAGTCAACCCACTATTTGCTTCAAAGGAAACCAAGGGGTAAGTCAGTTTCTCCTCCAAATATATCCCTCCCCTGAATACATCCCAAAATTGACAGTCTAAATATTTAGTTACACTGTCATTCATATGAGCATTCCATTTCAAACGAACAATCGAATTGACACAACTACCCTTGGGTCCAATCATTCCAATATCTCGTCCAACTACAGTGTGCAATGTGAAAATACGTATTTTCCCTGTAGCTTGATACACATTTGTCTCATGTGTGTACAACGAACTGACATGAAACGTATATCTATGGATCTCTGCTTAGCATCATTGTTATGATAGCATGAGGTCAAACCAGGCTGTACCACATAACAGACGTGGGCGGGAGGAGTGCTCCCCTTCACGCCCCCTCCACCTTGAATCCGGCGTGTCTCACCCATGTCCGACTGTAGGAGGTGTAGCCCTGTACTGTGGAGGCAGCCGGGGTGTCTGATTGGATGGATGGCTGGAGGTTATGTGGCTGGACCGCTGGCGCTGGTGGACTTCCTGGTGTTTAGCCGGTCGCTTGTATCTGAGAGATAGGGGCCATGCAGGTTACTGGGTCAGCCTGGTGGCTCTGGAGAGGCTTTGTTAAGAGGGAGGGGGGGGGAGGGAGGGTGAGAGAGAGAGAGAGAGAGAGAGAGAGAGAGAGAGAGAGAGAGAGAGGAGAGAGAGAGAGAGAGAGAGAGAGAGAGAGAGAGAGAGAGAGAGAGAGAGAGAGAGAGAGAGAGAGAGAGAGAGAGAGAGAGAGAGAGAGAGAGAGACTGTGGCAGGCAGGAGGAGAGAGGGGTTTGAGCCTTGTCAGTTGCAACTGGTGCGACGAGAAGACACCACCTAAGACCTCCATTGTACAACCACACAGACACACACATAGTCTCTCTCTCTCTCTCTCTCTCTCTCTCCTCTCTCTCTCTCTCTCTCTCTCTCTCTCTCTCTCTCTCTCTCTCTCTCTCTCTCTCTCTTTGCTCACTGTCTCACTGTCTCACTTTCTAACTCTGTCACTCTCTCACTCTCACTGCTTCGCTCTCTCTCATGCATGCGTCTTATTCTCTGTGTTAGTCTTCAGAGTAGTAAGGGTCCTGAGGGATTACTTAAGCTTTCACTCAACCATCTAATTGCTTGACATAGGTGGGATCTCAGTTCCCCTCCCCCTCCTACCCGGCTAATAAGCTGAGTAAAGTTACTGACAGGACAAGTACATTAAGTTTTACAGCATGGACACTGTGTAGTGTGTGTAGTGTGTGTAGTGTGTGTGTGTGTGTGTGTGTGTGTGTGTGTGTGTGTGTGTGTGTGTGTGTGTGTGTGTGTGTGTGTGTGTGTGTGTGTGTGTGTGTGTGTGTGTGTGTGTGGTGTGCGCGTGTGACTCAGTACACAGTGGTATCCTGTGGCCAAGTGAATTCAACTTCATAGTTTCAAGCAAAAGGAGTACGGTTCAATATTCCTATGTTTCCCCCCTCGTCCTCCAAGCGGTAAAGGAATGTTTTGTGCATCTGCACACTGGCAGCGTTACAAAAACAATCCACTCTGCAGCCGTTCTCCCCGAGGCGCTCTCGCAGTGCTTATTAGCAAAAGGTGCTGTCAACCACAATTGGCCCGTCTCCGGGTTTCTATATACAGGCTCCCAGAGATCAATGTCATTATAACGATTCAATATCATCAAGTCTCAATTCAACGACGAGTTTCTTGTCAACCCTCTACGTGGAGACGTTGAGCAGAAGGTCAGGGGGACCCTCGACCGGCCCGTGTCCCCCTAGTAGAGGGGCAGGGGGAGGGTAGGCATGCTGGCTATGATAGTGCGGGGGTCGCCCTATAGGAGACATGTTTTTTCTCTTGCACTGGGAGCAGAGTTAGGAGTACACGTAATGTAATAACTCTCATTAGCTTGCTGTGAATCGTTGCGTGCCCTGGTCTGAGGCTCTGCTCAAAGCACAAAGAACGAAACTTCCGCAGGGGAGATATACGGATGTAATTTTCATTTCAACAGAATGAAATGAAAAATATAAAACGTTTGCCTTGTTGGTTTATATCATCAATAGGCCTCCTGCCTCATGGGATTTATTGTTGGTGATGCTTCCCCATATTGAGAGAACTCAAGAGAGGGTAGTTTTACCATAAAATCATAAATCTTTCAAGATTAAAGAGTAAACATTGAAGAAAAAAAAAGGCTTTCTACCAACATGTAAACAAACTTTCTGAACTCCTTTGCTTGAAAAATGGAAGCAGTCATTGCGATGTGACATTGCATTGCACTAGCCCCAGTCAACCAGAATCTACTCAACGGCAAATAAGTATCACCTTCAATAGTTATGTTACACCCAGATCATTCTCTGGAGCTGGCGAGTGCTTGTACCCTCGGCGGGCGACCCCATCTATCAACAGTCACCATCAAGACACTTCTGCTCCCTCTGGTACCAAGCCTGCTATTGGCAAAGACACACACACACACGGACACACACAAGACCATATATCATGCAGCGGTTTAACATTGCCATGTTATGTAAAGAGCCAGATAAATGATTTACGCTGAACTGATTATTGCTCGTGATTACATTACAGTATGCGCTGCAGGAACCAGCCAAGAACCTCCCCTTAGGTCACCACGAGCATTAGAAGTTGACTGTGACCACAGAGCACGTGTGTGTGTGTGTGTGTGTGTGTGTGTGTGTGTGTGTGTGTGTGTGTGTGTGTGTGTGTGTGTGTGTGTGTGTGTGTGTGTGTGTGTGTGTGTGTGTGTGTGGTGTGTGTGTGTGTGTGTGTGTGTGTACGTGTGTGTGTGTGTGTGTGTGTGTGTGTGTGTGTGTGTGTTTTCGTTTCAAGTTTTGATCTTTGTGTATGAACGCAATTAGGATGTGTTGTGTGTGCTGTTGGGTGTCGCTTAGGTTTGATCTCTGCATGTGTGTTTACATACGTGTGTGTGGTTGTGTATCCCTCCTCTTCCTTCCTGCCCAGCCCCCCCTTTGCCCATTGTGTAGTAGGAGCCTTTAACCTGCTGGAGCAGAACACACTCCCTGAAGACCTGTGTGTGTGTGTGTGTGTGTGTGTGTGTGTGTGTGTGTGTGTGCACTGTGTGTGTGTGCACTGTGTGTGTGCGTGTGTTTGTGCCTGTGTGCATGCGGGAGTTTGAAGTAGGGATGTGAGTTTTTGCCTGAGTGTGTGTTTCTGAGGTAGCGATGTGTGTGTGTGTGTGTCCTGTATGTGTGTGTGTGTGTGTGTGTGTGTTGTGTTTGTGTGTGGTGCATCGTGTTGACACTGTGTGTGGCCAACCCACTCCCCTTCTGACGGCTGTGTTGTTGTTTTCTTTCTATGAACCTTCAGTCGGTGCGTGTGTGTGCGTGCTGGTGTGTGTGCGTGCTGGTGTGTGTGCGTGCTGGTGTGTGTGCGTGCTGGTGTGTGTGCGTGCTGGTGTGTGTGGCTCCGTGTGTTTATCCTCCCAGTATGTCGCAGGGGCTCAGATCCCCTGAGTGTGTGCTGTCTGCAGTAGGCCGAGCCCCCCTTGCGTCCTCTCCTCTCATTTAAATAACAACAGTGGGGGAATGCGGTCTGCTCTCTGTCCTCTGCGGGTCACACCCAGGTTGGGAACCTGCTGCCGGCTCCTCTCACACCAGGTCTCCTGCGATAGGCCTCTCCAGTTGTTGATTCAACCCTGAAAAGGGATAAAACGCTGGAGGGATTATATTCCCAATGCCATTGTTAAACCCTTTGTCTTGGACTAAATGTACAGATCTGGATCTTCTATGGTTATTTCTCTATACCACTGTGTTAGTATTTACGACTATATATTCTCGAACTGTCCACATTCTTCTCGATTACAAAATGGAGGAAAGATAACAGCGTACATGAACGGGTTGTTTCTGTGAGCCTTGGCTGTGAGTGTGGGTGAGAGTAAGAGAAAAAGTATTATCCACACACTGTGACTCTCCTGAGACGAGTGGCCTGATGCCGTGCTGCTGTTTCTTCAGCGGGGCTGTGTAAACACACCAGGACAACAGCAGCGTGGCCAGGCCTGATCGGTGTGGGCATTGCATTTCTTCAGCACAAAGAGGGAACTTGTTGAGGGATTACAGTGTTATAGATTTGAACAGTTCCAGGCACGCTACGTCCTTTGCGGTGTTATCAGAGAACGGCCATCTCGTGCCCCAAATCTTCATTCGTATTTATTTAATGAACGTGTGAGAGCTGGATAAAAGCTCACAGCCACTCAAAAGGCAAGTAGCACCCATTCTTCTTTGTTTGCGTTAAAGCAGCGTCGAGATATAGACCACAGAAAGGCATGCT
>NC_082395.1:6330842-6336138 GCF_031168955.1 Gadus macrocephalus | reverse complement strand
CACACACACACACACACACACACACACACACACATGCATTTCAGCTTGTGCACATGCACCACATCCACCCACACACACGTGCGTTCCCACCACAAACACACGTGCATGCATTCATGCACGGAGGAGCACACCGCGATAGACACACACTCTGAAACACAAAGAGAGTCACAGAGTCTGCATTAGAGCGTGGCCTCGGGTGACTTACCCCCCGCTGCTTGCAGACAGCGCTGGTGGCGACAGGGTTGGCTCCCTCCTCTCCCTCCTCTCCCTCCTCCCACACCTCCTCTCCCCTCCCCCTCGTCACCCTTCTGCACCTCCCCCTTGCCTCTCCTTTCTGTGCCACCGCGGTTTCCTCCTCTTCCTCCTCTACCTCCCATCTCCTCCCTCCCATCTCCTCCCTCTCCCCCTTCTCCCTCTTCTCCTCCCCTTCCCTCCCCCACCCTGCCACCTCTGTCTCCCTTCTCGTCCCTCCTCCCCCCCCCCCCCCTCCTCTCTCGTCTCCACCCCCTCCTCCCCCTCTCCGTTGCACCTCCTCCTTCCTCTCATCCAATCTCCCTGATAAAATAATAAGAAACGAGGCAGCGAGGGGAAGCACAGCGACGGCGCGTCCCCACCCGGGAGCCGCCGAGGCCAGGACAAAAGAGCGCCTGTTTCCAGAGGGCTGTCGCCCGGGCTGCAGAGGATGTGGCGAACAATAGGCTGCATGGACGTAACGCCCAGCTCCCACCGTCGGCCAGGGGCGCGCAGGAAACACAAGACCCGCCGCCGCCGCCGCCACGCCGACACTTGTCTCTCACAGTTTTTCGTTTTCGATCGACGCGTATCGTTTCGACAGGGCCCGGAAAGGGAAAGCGCAGCTCGCCTCCAGGTCCCCCCAGTCTCACGGACGTGTGGAGCCTTTTATGAGAGGGGGGGTGGGGGGGGGGTTTAACACTGAACTCTCCGGTTCACCGAGAAGGAGTTCAAAAGAAGTGGGAGGAGGAGGAGGTCAGGGAACATACAATGCACTTCGCTGAGGCTGCCCAGACATTAACAAACTGATCGATTTTCTCGGTTGCTCCAATATGGGGCTGAAGAGTGGAGATTGTTGGAGAGGGGGGGAATGTGCGGTTGAAGTTCTTGTTCTTTGCAGAAGTTTGCACAGTCTATATATATGTTTATATATGTATAACTACACTCTACTGAGTGATAATTTGAACCCACACAGCAATTATTATTTTTTCGGTTTTGTGACGTTGTCTGGTTAGCCTTCGCAATTACATAAAACCACAAAAAAACTCTGAAAGGCTCTTCCTTTAAATTGAGACTTCCCTCAGGTGCTAACTTTGCTTATGAGCAGGCACGGTGGAGTCGTCTACCTCAAACGCATTGCCAGTTTCGAGTCTGCGTATTACTGTAACGGTGGCAATAATAATGGCTTACTTCCCGGGAATTACATGAAACGTTTTAAGAACCCTCAAGGAACCTTGTTGTAGTCACATTTGCTTTAGTTTAGTTCGATTATCGTAAAAAAGGTTGAGGTAACATTTTCTTAGGAATCTGGGTTATGTTTTCTGGAGACGGTTCTTTACTGTTGAAGCTGTTAAACTTTGATATGGTTCCATCGAGTCTGACCTCGTTCATATCAGCTGCTAAGCATCCCCCAACCCCCTGCGTGCGTGTGAGGGATAACAAATTACATTGCGCAGCAACACATAATATTTGTCCCAGTAATTACGGGTTCACGTGCAGCTTTGCGTGTGGTGAATGCCATGACAAAACAAACACAGCTTTGTGTTTTGTCCGATCGGTCTACTTCAGCGTAGCTCCTCAACTAGCCCTTCCTGGAGAGAGCGTTAAGGATCAAAACGTTCTCAGCAATACCGTGGTTGTCATTTGAAAAATTCAAGACCGTCATCAAGGAGACATGCAGGGGAGGGAGCAGAGGAGGCTTTGAACGGCCATATGCCTTCTTGCTCCCGGGAATCTGCATCATCGATTCACAGGAAGTCTTGCTGCAAAGGGCAATTGATTTTAAACAAGTCACGGTTGAGTAACACTACAAGACACTTACATTGTGCCTCGTTGCAGGCTCCTCATTTGAGCATGCTGGCCGGCCTCGTGCTTCGAATGAAAGTATCCCCAAATTGCATTTTGGCCTTCCCACAGGGCTATTATCATACAAGGGTCCTTAAGTGAAACACGTGGTTGGTCGACAGCTGTTTGAGCCCCCCCGCATATGGGAAGCTCTGGAAAACACCTTTTGAGAAACAAGTCACTCCATATCTGGCGAAATGACAAAGACCTTGACGATCACTGCGGACAAAGTAGACGAACCGGCTCAATGCTGAGACTGGGACAAAAGCTGAGAGAATAGGACATGTGATCAACATGTGGTCCACCAGAGGCTCTGGAGGAAGTGGGACAGGCGACCTCTCCCGCAGCATCTGCCCATGATGATGAACATGGAGCAGGAGGAGGGGGGGGGGGGACCATTCGGACCACACTGACCCAGTGCCATTGATTACAATGAGAATGTTGAGTTGTGGACGGGACGGGGGCTGGAGGTGTGGGTGGTGGTGCCTGCACCCGTGTGCGGGCGGATGTGTGTGTGGGTGAGGCGACGTGTCAGGGGTTGGTGTGGGGGGGGGGGGGGGGGTGGGAGACAGTGAGTTAAGGCCCAATCCCATTTCTACCCCTTACCCCTCCCCCTTGTTTTGAAGGGGGAAGGGGAAGGGGTGAGGGGTAGAAATGGGATTGGGCCTAAATCCCCTGACCCCACTTGTTCTTGTCTGACCGACTTGCTGGCCTTTTGGCCTACAGGGTTAGGGGGTGGAGCAGGAGAGTGTAGGGTGGGAGAGAGGGGGGTCACTGAGCATTGTTAAGGTCATCAGTCATTCCCAAGACTGGTGGAATTCATTCCTAAGCTGCCAAATGCAATTAAGTGGAGAGCTCCACTCGTGTGGGATCCTAAAGGCTCTTATATAACTTAAATTAGCTACCTGAGACACAGACGTTTTTGCAACCTCACAGCAGTTGTTCATCCAAAATCTGCCTAGAGTGATCCCCAGTATCGCGATCAGATGCAGGCCCCCCTAGATTCCCTGAATAGTTAAGTTGAAAGGCAGGCAATAAATATTTCATTATCCATGGTCAGTTGGGCCCTTTAAGTGCCAAGTCCTTTGTGGGAGCAGATTTCTGCGCTGCGAGTTTCCTTGTGTGGCTCTCGGGAGGTTTGCTACAGGCCTTTGTTGTGGGCTAGGGAGGCTGAGAACAAGAGAGGAGGGGTGTTTGTTGTGGTGGACCCAGCATGGGCCAAGCTGGGTTCACAACTAGACCTGTCACCGGATAATGCACTGGCTAATACCAGGAAGTGTTTGAGGGCACAGCGTTCAACAGGGGAGTTTTGTAACAGCTGGTCTATAGTGCGTGCCCGTGAAACAGTTCCTATATACCCAACGCATGCATATATGTGTTTAATGTCAAGCATATTGTATCGATGCGGCATATTTCACACACAGGGAAGTTTGATATGCTTTCCCATGAAGGAAATGAAATACAAAATTAGGGTTAGACCGTAAGGAAGAAGATATCTTAAAACTGTTGACTCACGCGTCAATAAGGAGATCTGATATCAAATGTTAGGTGTTAGCTTGTTGAAGCATAATATTCACACTGGGAATCTCATTGTATATAGTTTGTTGGTGTTGGACCTCATAAAGACTGTGTTTGTTAAGCAAAAAAATAAGAAAAAAAAGCTCAGCAACACTGTCAGCATGTGTTGGCAATTCTCACACAATCCTACACTGTCTTTCATCTGTCAGACATGGCACGGATAAATACTCCAATGTTCTTTTTTAAGTTGCTTTTTTAAGGTTGCTTGATGACATGCTCAAGCAGTCCTTTTGAATTCAATGCCAGTTCTCTCTGATAGTAATGTTCCGCTGGCGTCCAAAAGGCACAGCCAAACATTGCTTCCCACGCAGGCTTCAGTGCACTGGCCCGATACACAAACACCACAAATCATCAGATGTGTGTTGATACTATTTTATTTGGGCTTCAGAACCGCGTTCACTTATACTAATAGCATGCGAGTTCACCTCTTGTAAGCAAATTTAACTAATGAGCGATAAGAGAAAAAGATGAGAAAATAACCGTTGTGAGTTTTTAAGCGCTCGCATTGTTTCAACCGAGACACTGTAACCAAAGTGTGGAAAGATAATTCCCCTGTAGGGGAGGCACACTTTCGATTAGCATAGACATGCTCTGTACGATCTCAAGGTTGCGTTTGAATGAGTTTTTTGTCGTTTTTACGACCTTGAAGATCTTAAACTTTTAACAGCTTAGTTCCTATGTGACGTCCCTTTTCTCAAGCGTACTTCAAACTGTATCAGTGTGGAGTGGGTTTTTTATTTTCTAGATTAATTTTCTTCTTTAGGGTATTTGAGCTTTGCTTCCAAGGTTCTTCGTGCAATGAATTCCCTTTTGCATTCTTTTTAATTAAAGAATAATGTTTATTTTCTTCACAAACAGATTAGAAAGGCGTGGGGTCTTATGTTATTATATGTGGGGAAACAAGAGCTGTGTATGGATGTATTTAAATGCAAATGGGAGCAATAAGATCTATTTTGTGAACCATTTTGGTCTAGTGCACGAGTATTCAACATTTCTAACGAGACAAAAGCGATTCCAACAGGACAACTGGTTTAGTTTCACAACCAAAAAGACCCTTTCTGAACCAGTTAAACATCACGCAAATTGACCCGAACCTTTGCCTGTAAAGTTCTGTTTTGTGTCCTCCTCAAACCTTCTGTTCTTGTTCTGGTGGTTTGGGTGGAATTTTATTGTTTTTCTCCAATCAGAGAGTTCTTAATAAAAGGTCCTTCAGTGTAAAAGCCCCGGTGCCAGCTGTTCCCTGTGCTTTCACGACGGTTTTAAAGTCACAAACAGGGGGAGACCCACATTGCTTTGACAGATGTGTAGGTGTTGTCGGATTAATGACGCCCAACAGGCCCAGCAGGGGACTGGTGTTTACAGTGAGGGTTCTTTGTTTATCTCTTCCCTGACCCTTTCTGGCTTTTACTGTGAAACACAAATATGATTTTATAGGTGGGTTGGTTATACGTGCCAAAGTTTCCAAAAAGAAATCCAAACAATTCAGAGTCTATTCCTTGCAAACCAAATAGTCCAAGATGTTTAGCACACTCGTGATATATCTCTATGTGTTTTTCAAAATGTTCCGATGTCGTGGACAATGCCAGCTCACGCGGTTTGATGATTTTGATTCAAGTTTAATTGATGCCGTCGGCTAAAATGA
>NC_082395.1:6298342-6328342 GCF_031168955.1 Gadus macrocephalus | reverse complement strand
TCTGACTGACTCAGCTGAGAACCGTGCAATGGCGTCCATTCCATGATGCGATTTACCGCTACCGGAAACCAGGCTGAACGAACATACGATTCGTGAACGACTCCTCCCAGTTCAGTCGAGTTTCCGGTAGCACTGAGTCTGACTGACTCAGCTGAGAACCGTGCAATGGCGTGCATTCCATGATGCGATTCACCGCTACCGGAAACTCGACTGAACTGGGAGGAGTCTTTCCCGAATCGTTTGTTCATTCAGCCTGGTTTCCGGTAGCGGTAAATCGCATCATGGAATGCACGCCTCTCAGCTGAGTCAGTCAGACTCAGTGGAGTTAGTGCTACCGGAAACTCGTTCGTTCGTTCAGTCCAGTTTCCGGTGAATCGAATGGTGAACGAGACGAACGAACGAACGAGAGAACCGGTTCGGTTCGTTCGTCCTAAAGACTCGTTCATTCGAACCGGTTCGCGAACGAACGAGCCAACACTAGTCCATGGTAACATTTGTGTAACCAACGAGAGAGAGGTATGATAAGGAGTAGTGTATGGAAGTAAAATATTCAGTGCTTAGAATTCAATGGCTTTTTATTTTCAAAATCCGATGGCACAGATTTACTTCCATAGAAGTGACTCAAACATTTTGTGGTTGAGAGGGCGTATCGGTTTCCACCATAGCTGGTTTCTACAGGAAAAAATCTGTGTGGGGGTGGGGGAATCTAGAGAGGTTCTCCACATGAAGAAATATTCAGTATCTATTGTCATACCAAATGGATATGTTCAACAAAAAAACAAGGAATATAAAGCTACTTACAATAGGCCTAGGCTACATTAATTTCCCCTGATGGCAGCAATGTTCCACTTACAGCTGGAATTCACCGGTACATCAAAACCATGTGTCTTCTTTAGATTTCAGTTCCCTTTATTTATTCACACAGTTCAGCAGCGGCATTCATTCAGAATCAGAGCCCACATTAAAGCTGCATTTAGGGCGACTATCACTACCCAGCAGAAAAGTAGATGCGCTATAAATGGTTTTGTATATAGCAGTCAGGAACATGGGCATAGTTGTGGAAGTGCTGGTGTTAGAAAAAAAAAGTTGACTGGAATTAAAGTGCTGCACAAATGCAGATTATTCATCACAAGAATTTTAATTAAGAAATCGAATAGGCTAATAAAGTCTGAATTGTGAGATAAAATTCAGCATTCTGATAATAAAGTCAGAATACTTGGATAAAATCCGAATTCTGATAATTAAATCCAGCATTAAAGGTTCCTTTAAGAAGGTTCTCACCAGTCATTTGTCACCTGGCCGCGGTGTCGAGTTTTTTTTTTTTAAAGTAGTTCACTAGTCGTAGCGCGCAATAATTTGCAGTGTCAGAATTCTGAGAAATTAGTCAGCATTCAAATTTCTCAAAATCTTTGACACTGCAAATTAAAGCGCTACTACTAGCGAACTACTTTCAGCGTGACTGGAGAGAACTTCCATAAATTAACCTTTAATAGATTTGCATGAACGCTAATTAGAGCTTAGATCGGGCCGAAAAATCAAACCCGACCCTATCCGAGCCCGTGCTCATTCGAGCCCGGCCCGGCCCAGCCCAGTACATTAACTGTAATGATGAGCCCGCGACCGATTTAAACCCGACCATTTCTTAATATGTGGGCGGTTATAGCTGACGCTGTCAACAACAATTTTGAGTTGCTTGAAGTGAATCACAGAAATTGGTTAACAATTATCCAGATGAACAATGCAACAAGGACAACACGTGTAGCCTAAATGTGTGTTTATTCGTAATTGGATCGTAGCGTACATCCAAATGAAGAGACTTACAAGGCTCGGTGTTACGCTTGCCAGTGGAGGAAAACTGCGCATGACACGTTGCCTTTTGCAATTTCGTAGTCTGACTTCTGCAACTTTGTATACATTAAGAATATTATCTACCTATATAGAATATTTCGTCTGATTAATAGACAATTTTGCCCGTACCAATTAAGCTAATAGTGATTAAAAATAATAACAATAATAATTAAAAAAAGCTTGATCACGCCCGGTCCGATCCGACCCGAGGATAGTGGCGGGAAATATTGGACCGACCCGGCCCGCGGGTCGGGTCGGTTCGGTTCGGGCTCGGGTGCGGGCAGAAAATCTAAACTCTAACGCTAATGTGTGAATTTGTTTGGTTCTAATTAATTAGATTCCTTATTTTTTTACCATTATTGTTTTATAGGGACATACATTAACACATTTCTCCTACAGGGGATTGATAAAGTTCTATCTAGACTATTGAACAGAAAGAAACACTTGGTCGTACTTTACACACTTCACCGCAGCATTGGCCTACTGAATGCCACAGATATATTTTCAGCATTGGACTGAATGCCACATAAATATATAATTATGTTTTTGCACGTTTGCAACGTTTACAATTTCAGGGTATAAAGTTCAAGTATATGCCTCTACTTGTATTGCTTAAGCCAATAGCCTTTTGAGGCAGTGTTTTTTCTGAATATTAGTGTTAAGGGCCAATAATGCTTACTATCATATGTTAGCCACCATGTCTGTGGACATATTTGTATGCAGTCACATGTAAATATAAAAAAACAAATTGACTTATGATGGTGTAGCCATGCATGTTGTTTTATTGTTAATATGTCAATTTGTTTTTTATTGAAAATTCTTTGTATAGATGAATTATCCCCAAACTTGTCATCGTAACACCTTTGAAATAAACATGACTTAACATGGCAGATACCTGTGTATTGTTTATCATATGCGGTAAGAGTGTAACGTTTTCAACTCAGTTCCTTGGTAGCACCTACTTATGCCGCTTTTCCACTGCATGGTACCAGCTCGACACGACTCGACACGACTCGACTCAGCTCGCATTTTTTGCGTTTCCACCGCGGTACCATGGTATCTGGTACCTGAAGTGGCTGCTTTTTCTAGTACCTACTCGCTCTAGGTTCCAAGCGAGCTGAGCCGATGCTAAAAGGTGACGTCGGCAGACGGCCGGCGACTGATTGGCCAGAGAGTGTGACGAAGTCACGAGAGCGACATGGCAACCATGCTGGTAACATCCATAGCAGCGCGCAGCCAACATGTTCCACTTCTCCAACTTCTTCAACATGCCAGCTAATAATAGTAATGCGATCGATGTCCTCCATTGTTGTTATGTGGGTTCTGTCCATGTGTGGGTTGCGTATTTGTTGTTTGCGTCGCGTACACAAATACGTCACGGCCCTTTCGCGCAGCCGACCCCGCCCACGTCCAGGAGGTACTATTTGCGGTGGAAAAGCACCCGTGCTGCTACCGTGTCGAGTCGTGTCGTGTCGAGTCGTGTCGAGTCGAGCTACATGTGCGGTGGAAAAGCGGCATTACAGTAAAAATCACTTCTGATGGAAAAAAAGATGCGTACGAAAAACACTTTTCTTATCTATTGTTACTATTATATTGTTTAAAATGTAAGCATATATTAAAAATATATATTGCGTATAAAAAGTGGCTGGTAAAAAAGATGAGTGGCTGGTTGGCAAAAAAGTTAATTTCCATCCCGTGTGTGTGTGTGTGTGTGTGTGTGTGTGTGTGTGTGTGTGTGTGTGTGTGTGTGTGTGTGTGTGTGTGTGTGTGTGTGTGTGTGTGTGTGTGTGTGTGTGTGTTTACAGGCATATATGTTTGTGTTGCATGTGTGTGTTCATAAGTCTGTGTGTGTGTCTGTGTGTTTGCATGCCTATGTTTGTATGGCGTGTGTGTGTGCTTGCATGTGCTTATGTATGTGGCATATGTGTTTTCATAAGTGTGTGTGTGTTTGTTCATAAGAGTGTGTGTGTGTGTCGTTCTGAATGTCTGTGTGGCATATGTGTTTCCATCTGCATGTGGGCATAATGCTGTGTGTGAGGGGGGGGGGCAGGCAGGTCGGGCTGGGGTTAACCGCCACATTGTCCAGTCCTCGACTCTAAATCCGGACAATATATGAGATATACAAACGAAAACATAACACAGTCTTTGTTAATATCTGACTTCGACAGTGAGTTGACGAGGCATGGCCGGAGAAACTTTGGACTCTCCTCAGTGCCAACAACGTGTGTGTGTGTGTGTGTTTCCAGAGCATGATTTGCACACAAGTCAGTTGGAGTTTGTCCTGTTTCTGTATGATGCACTGCCAGAGAGAAGCAGCGATTAAAGATACACAAGTCCAATCTGTTGTCAGTTAAATAACAGAAACACTGCAGGTTAGCCAGAGTGTGAACCGGGGCTGGGTGATAAATATTCCACGTAATATTATATAATATTTTAACTATGGGGAATTTCACACTATTTCTACAAAATACACAAAAAGCTTATCATTTTAAAAAAACATTCAAAACAGATCGTCATCCCATTGAAGTATATGGAGGCGTAAAGCATGGTCTAAATCTTTCTCTCTGACGTTTCAAATGTCATATTTAGATTTTAAGGATATATCTTTTCTGATTTTAACTTAGATTTAAATAAATTCCATTGAATGATGACCATGCGTGTGGGCGTGCATTTGTGTGTTTTTCCTGTGTAGCTCGACTGGTCCCTGCAGGGTATTCTCCTGGCAAAGTGAAGGGTTTGGTTCTCAGTGGTGCGTCCCGTGCTAAGAAACGTAGGCCCTAACCCTTCATTGTGAGAGGCTTCGTATCGAAGCGCCCAGTGCATGATGTTTAAAAATGGGCAGAATGGGACTATAACATATCCTTGCTCTCTGTGTTCCTCTCTCCTTTAGTTCATCAAGATCCCGGCCCCTGCTGCTGAGACCGCCGAGACCCTGCGTCTCTTCTCCTTCTACCTGTCCAGCGACAGCAAGGACCAGCCGCAGGCCAGCTTTGACTGCATCCACCAATATGTGTCCAGGTACTGCCGTCACATCCACAGCTAAAGCAATTTAGCCGCTAGTCCACAAACAGCTCTCACAGGTGAGGGGGAGAATAATCACAATTGGGAGTCACCACAAATATAAAATATAAAGTCCCCACCACGGGAACACTGCTGAACGGAGATCAGAGTAGGTATGTCAGAATAAAGGACTGCGGCTTTAAGATGAACACACTTTTTGTTAAATGTGCTATATTTGTTTTGGGATTGATATGAAATTTGTAGAATAGATGTTGTAAGAATGTGTGTGTGACGGCAGGTGTAGACACTTGATAAGTGGACTTCAGCTAGGAGGACTTGAGCAATGAATGCATAATACACATTCACCCCAGAATGTCGAACCTGCCATGGACAGGATTATCAAAAGCCCAACAATCTATTTTGTAACCAAAATATATCTTATGACATTTAACTTTCTAGTCATTGAATCGATCGGTAAAATATATATATTTTTGGGACACCAAGAATCACTCAGTTGTGAAATGGTGATTTGGGGTATTCTTGGGTCACAGTACATATGTCTTGACCTGGTCAGATCTGACCCCATAATGACAGGCGTGGTCTCCTCTATGGGTCAGTGGCTCCATAGTTCTGTAGTGGCATGTGGGCAAAACCCGACGTCTCGCTGCGGTCTGGGCTCTGGACGTGGGAGCACTGAGAGACAGTAACAAAACACTGGGTCTCGCTTGTCCTGCCCTGTGGCCCCCTGGGAAAACGCAGACAGAGGTTTCTGTACTTCTGTGCTCCTTCCCTGATTGCTTCACCTCAATTAAAGGACAAGGTCTAGCATTTGGGAATGTTTGGGGTTTTCCCTGAAATGTTCAGTTTCGGAAGTGCAACGTGAGAAATTTGCTTTCGGACGTTGGGAGAATGTGGTGCTTTGCACAAATCAAACGTCTTCCGACTAAATTGCTTTTAAAGGACATTTTCCAGTTTAAGAGCATAACTTAAACACCTGTGAGAACTGGGATCTTTTTATTCTCTCCACTGAAAACAAATATATTATATACAAGTATATTACTACGACTCCTACTACTACTCCGACTACTACTACTATGAAACGATCGAGGGGGGGGGATCTAACTGGTAACACTCATGCAAACAGGAGTGTTAACTTACTCAAGGGCTTATCATGCTACACTACGCAGGGAAATAAATTGAGACCCATGTTAACAGAGGTGCCAGACTTGGAAGTCCTACACATCACATCACTCTCCTTTAATCAGTTTTCACTTTGATTGGAGATAGACTTTGTGTCGTGCCCTGATGGCAGGAGCCGGGCTAATCCCGCTGCCTTCCCTTGGGGCGATATCCTTCTTTGAACATGGCTAGCTGCGGGGGCCTATATCCGTACGGTGACTTAACATAAGCACAGGCCTGCCTAAGCCAGCTCTCACCACAGAGACAAATATGCTATGTGGGATCCCATGCTAGCCCTTGGCTGCCAGTGTGTAGCTTGTGTCTTCAGAACGGTGTGTAAGTTGTGTGTGTGTGTGTGTGTGTGTGTGTGTGTGTGTGTTTGGGATGTGTCTCTGCGTGTGCGCATTTGTCTGTGTATACGTGTGGGGTGTGTGTCGTGTGCTAGTGTGTGTGTGTGTGTGTGTCTGTGTCTGCGTCTGTCCGTGTGTGTATGGGTTTGTTGCGTGCCTGTGTACGCGCGCGTGCGTGTGTGTGTGTATATGTATGTGTCTCAGTTGTCTATGTGCGTGTGTGTGTGTGGCAGGGGGAGCTAGCCGTCTTCAGCCAGAGGGCAGCCACCCACCAGGGACCTCATGCGGCGTGTGTTGTTGGTTTGGTCCCCACAGGGAGGGCAGGGAGCAGCTGGAGGGCCAGGGCAGCATCCAGGACAAGATCACGGTGTGCGCCACCGACGACTCCTACCAGATGACCCGGGAGAGGGTGTCCCAGGTGGAGAAGGACAGCTGGAGCCGCTCGGCCATCGAGATCAAGCCCGGAGCCACTTATCCCAGTAAGGCTCTGCCGTCCTATTGGTCCACTGGGTCACGTGACATGACACGTTTGTTCATTCTTTTCAACAGGTAAAGATTTTTGAACCAGGTAAAGATTAAAGTGGTTTGAATATAACTTGTGGTAATGAAGTTGTTGAAATGATGACAACAATTTAAATATTGAATATAAAGTTAAAAGACAGATTTTTGAATTATTTAAGGTTGAAGGTTTTGTCCTGTTTATTATGAAGTGGGTAAGAAAGGAAGGTATGGGCGAGAGCAGGGAAGACTAGCAGCAAAGGACAGGCAGGAACACGGTCAGGAATCAAACACCGGGCGCTGCGATAAGGACTGGGCCTTAACGGTACACGCTCTACCAGGTGAACCACGGGGCGCTCACAACACACACGTTTTCGGTAGGCTTGCGGTATGAACTGTGCAGTGTAAAAGGAAATCCACTTTGTGAAATAATTTACATGTATTTGTGCAAATGGGCATTTAGCATATCATTTCTCGTGGCTTCATATATTTTCTGTCTCAAGTTCAGCATAGGTCAGCACAGCTCCTGGCCTCCTGCCCTTCAAAGCTCCCCATATCCCATATCTTTATACTGTGGAAGCGGTCCTGCCAGTCTGGTCCTCCGCATTGATCTTATCATTGGATTCTGAACACCTGGGTTCCAGTAGATCAATGAGCAAATAAAATCTTCAGGAAGACATGCATCGGCAGGCCGTTTCCCCCTCCCCTCCCTTTCCCCCTCCTCCTCCCCGCTTCACTTTTGACACGGTAATGCAATATTGTATCTTGGCGTGCGTCTAGACGTTGCAGCCAGCGGTGGAGAGACACAGACAGTTAGTAGAGAGAGAGAGAGACAGAGAGAGAGAGCGAGAGAGAGAGAGAGAGAGTGGGAGAGAGAGAGAGAGAGAGAGAGAGAGAGAGAGAGAGAGAGAGAGAGAGAGAGAGAGAGAGAGAGAGAGAGAGAGAGAGAGAGAGAGAGAGAGAGAGAGAGAGAGAGAGAGAGAGAGAGAGAGCGCAAGAGAGAGAGCGCAAGAGAGAGCAAGAGAGTGAGAGGCTCCTGCTCCAGGGTTTGGAACTGTCTGTCTAGCTCTATTGTGTAACATCAGCCCTTGGTCGTAGTGTTTGGTTATGAGTTAGCAACATGCGTGCTAACAGGACATATCTAATAACACCAGCTCTTGAACGTTCTCGACCCCCCCCTGCCTGGGGGTAGTAAGTGAGAATAGGCCACAGCTACTTTCAGACACGTCCTGACTCATAGCGCACATTCTTCCCAACCCTGACACAGCTGTTATACAAATTGTGATGTGTTTTCGGTATGGATTTACGGAGAAAGGTAACGGTGCCTTATCTGACGTCAACGCATTCTTGATGTGGTTGAAGAAAGAAGGCCTAGCCTTTGACCTTCAAAGCACAGCTTAACCCTGTAAAGGGATTAACGCAGAGAGATGTCTATCTCCCTTGGCCCTGCTGTGTGTGCCAGAAGCCTGCCGTGGCCTAGCCTTAGCCTAGCCTAGCCTCATGACGGATGTGCAGTTGAAGTTGTTTCAGGGTAGTCCCTAACAGATTTGGTTAGTTGACTTACGGCAGGCGTGCCCAACCTTTTTTGACCCAAGATCTACTTTTCAAGTAGCCAACCTCCCGAGATCTACCAGCCTAGTGTCAACATTGCAAACCTGTTGACACTAGGCACATGCAAGCAAGGGGGGGGGGAGGGGGGGGGGGGGGGGGGGGGGTTGTATCGTGAACCTATGGACTTCAGTGGGGGTTTCATTCCGTCTGCGCACGGCACCTTCTCAACAATAATCAATAATCTTCCTCCCACTCAGGGTGAAAATTTTATTTCATTTTTTAATTTTATTAAAAAATATATATATATCTTCTTCACCCCTCGCGGTCGACTTGGGATCTGTCGGTGGTCTACTGGTAGACCGCGATCGACTGGTTGGGCACCCCTGACTTACGGCATAGTTATGGTTTGAAATCTAACGCAACGCGATGACCACGCAGACTTTTTGACGCAGTCGTGAACCTGTTTTGGTTCTGCGGCGGGTTTTAGTGAGCGGACCAATCACAGCCCTAGCTGCTGCGTTGCCTCGACGCAATTTTTGGGAGGCGCATGTCAGGTCCTTGCGGTGAACCCCCTTGTGTTGTGTCAACGTCCAACCATAACTAAGCCTTTACACTCGAGAGGCGATTCGCCCCTTCGTGTATATATTATAGATGTACATATTTTTAATGATTGCACTCTCAGCCTTAAAGTCGTGTTTTTCCGAATTCATCATTGGGCGTCAAAAAGAGGAGTTGGTTGGGTTCGATTTTCGTTCCATTTGCCGTCTCTGTTGACTTACAGAGTTGCTATTAATGTGAGGGTAATACACTTTGAATTTATTTCCGACGATTTCCAATGTGTCCCGGGTTTGCCAATAATTCAGCACTATTTTCGGCACAGTGATGATTAGGCTAGCCGCGATGCGCAGCTGACATGTCAGCGTAGACGACACAGCAAGAAGCAGCGGAAAATATAATTGCGCCAGCGGCACATCCCAGGTAGCCTAATGATCCCAGCGCCGAAAAAAGCTCACAAATTATTTGTGGGTTTGCAGATAAACGATAAAAGATTGCGTTGTTACTGGCAATTGTTTTGAATCAGCTACTATTTTTAACACATTGGGCATTTACAGATATCTCGGCGTATCCCTTTAATCTCACATCAGCCCCATAGACTGGCAATGTGGTTGTTTGTCTCTGGCTGTCGCTGTGAAATGCATGAAATTTCAACATTTGAATACAATTGTATGAATACAATTAGGGCTGAACGATTAATCAAATTTAAGTCGACATCGCAATGTAATAGAATGCGATTAGCAAATCGCAAAGGCTGTGATTAATATAAAAATAACTTTTAACCAAACACATTTGTTACTGTAACTGACTTGGGATCAGTTCGATTCGTATTTCTTTTTCTTTTACAATTCAATAGTTAAATAAAGCTGTTATAATATAAATTCATGCATCAATTCATCTCAACACATAGGCCTGGCCTAAAGGAAAGAGCAGTTTATATGTTGCTTCCAATGTTGTGTTTGTCATACTGTAGAATGATTTATTTATTTCTTATGACAAATGTACTTATTGTAAGTCGCTTTGGATAAAAGCGTCTGCTAAATGCCCTAAATGTAAATGTAAATTTATTGCTTGTTTAATGAATAATACAGAACATAAGGAGTTTTAGAAAGAAGAATCACATTCTAAATCGCAATATTGTGCGACATTATTGGTTGAAATAATCGCAATTCGATTATTTCCCCAAATCGTTCAGCCCTAAATCCAAACCTGCTTCAACAGCAGGCTTGTCTTTCTAAGAGAAAGCTTACTTGGCTGTCCCTATTCCCGCTCATCCATAAAAACCCAACATTTCTCCCTACCTTCCAGATAAATGTGTCAAGTTCCCCAAGCGGCCGGTCCTGTACCCTGCCACCGCTCCCCCACCAGACCATGGTCTCCTCAAGCACTCCCCCCCCAACCGGAGGGCCCCAGGGCCGCCCGGGGCCCCAGGGGTGGTGACCCAGCGGCCCCTGAAGGAGCGGGTCATCCACCTACTGGCCCTCAAGCCCTACCGCAAGCCTGAGCTGCTGCTATGGCTGGACCGCGAGAGGGCCCCGCCGCGGGACAAGGCCGACCTGGGCCCCGTGCTGGACGAGGTGTGTATGCTTTATATGTGTGTGTGTGTGTGTGTGTGTGTGTGTGTGTGTGTGTGTGTGTGTGTGTGTGTGTGTGTGTGTGTGTGTGTGTGTGTGTGTGTGTGTGTGTGTGTGTGTGTGTGTGTGTGTGTGTGTGTGTGCGTGCGTGTCTGTCTGTAAATGTGTTATTTTGTACACGCACACAACATGGAAAGAATGTATCTGCTACTATTGTACGACTGCAAGAGTTTCAAACTACCAGCGATGGTCGGTGTAGTTAAAACAGAGAGTGAGTAAGAGGAAGGTTTTTCTCTATGCATATTTTTCTCTGGTGTTTTTGTGGTGTTTTTTCTGTGTTTGAGTATGGATATGGGGCATCTTCATCCACATATGTGGGTGTGGCTGTCTGTTTGTGTGTGTGTTTGTTCACGTCAGTGTGTGTATGTGAGTGTGAGTGCACACAGCAGTAAGTGTGTTTTTGTCTGTGTGTGTGTGTTTGTCTGTGTGCAAGTCTGTGTATTTGCGTGTGTGTGTGTGTGTTTGTTCACATCAGTGTGTGTTTGTCTGTGTGTCTGTGTGCAAGTCTGTGTGTGTGTAGATGTCAGTGTGTGTAATTAGGTCAGCTGTGTAATGACCTCTTGTGAGGTAGTGCTGCTGCAGGGCAGGTCTGCTCTGTCAGAAGACCTCCCACAGATTGATGTCCTCAGAGAAAGGCAATCTGGCTCCAATAGACCAGGGGTTAAAGCGTCCTCACACAGACTGTGAGACCGTCTGTCTGTCTGTCTGTTTGTCTGTCAGTCTATCTTTCTCCGTCTATCTTTCTCTTTCTCTGTTTCCCCATGTCCGTCTGTCTCTGGCACTTTGTATATCTAGGTCAGACTATGAGTGTATCTATGGCTTTCTACCTTTCTGTGGGTCTATCTTTGTCTATCTCTCTCTCTCTTATAGTTCTGTCATGCTTTTATTAGAGGTGTCCTTGGCTAAGCTTTGACATTGCCAAACTGGTTTTCTCGACGTTGTGGAATACTGTTGAATAATTTATCTTTGATCATTCTTTATGCGGCTCAATGATACCAAATTTGGGTTACTTTTAAAATGATCAATTTGCATTTAAGGGTTTCCCATAGCTACTAACAAACTGATTTATTTTCCACTATATGACGACATATTTATTCAATTTGACAGAAAATATAGGCTACTATAAGCTTACTATAGTATTCGATTACATATTTAAAATACATGTTAATGTACCAGTCACCATACCAGAACCATTAAATTTAGCATCACAGCGAAAATGCACTACCTAGTACAGAAGGAAGGAAACATTACAGCTGCTGGTGAGACAGTATGCATTTTACTTTATTTTTTGCTTTTAATTGTTTAGAAATTAAAAAGACTGATCCCCCACAGAAAAACATTGTATATCATAAAGGCTATTCCTTCTAGAAGCCAAGCAATGCCAAGGTCTTACTCATTGGGCAATCCCATTCTTCAAACGCAATGTCCCACTGTTGAGCCATTTTCCCACCAAGACGATTCAACTATAGAGTACTAAAGTGTGACATCACGTTTCCGTAGCAACCGATATTCGGTTCTAAACCAACCAAATTAACAAGGGGAAATCCTATGCCCCACGAACTCTATATAGAAAATGAAAGATTTTTAGCGAATTGATTTGCGAGTTTGATTTACCAAGTAATATTGAGAATAGATTGTCTTCATATAAAAGAAAAAAACTAAAGTAACGTCTTCAAACTTTTCTTTTTAATACCCCAGGGGAACACAAGAAAGCCTCAACATGTTTCGATTGGTAGTGATTTTCACCTCTTGAAATTGATTTATTTTAATTTTGAAAGAAACAACACATGGCAGCAATGGAAAACGCAATTTCTCGTTCGGTTGTTTAGAACTGAAAATCCGGTTGCCAGGACAATGTGACGTTTTCACTTTAGTACTCTATTGAAGTTGACGTTGGCTTGATTCCTTTCTCTTGAATATTTGACGTGTTGGAGATTCGAGGTCACCCCTAGTTTAATCTGTGATACATTTGAACGAGTGTATTTTCTCTGTTAAAACAGCTTAAGACTGAATCCCACTAAGTCTTAGCAACTCTTTCATTTTGAAGTCACAAATAAAAATAACATGCCTTTTAAAAGAGAAGAGGGACATATTATCCTGATATTATGCATGTTACACTTTCTGCATTATTCATGGTTCGAAGAATACTAGTTGGGCTCATTTGAAGGATCAAAGCTGGGTTATGTTGTGCTGTGGGAACCACTTTGTGTGTTTTTTTTGAGCAACACGCTATGGGGAAAAAGTCAGCCCATGTGTTGTGTGCTCTATTTAGAAGCTTTTGTTTGTTTTATGGTTGAATTCATGAGCAAAAATCTGCAGCGAATGTTCACTAAACTCAACAGTAAATAAATGAATAATCTTTATTCATCCGCAATGTTCTGTTTAAATATTTGCTCCGTCCCCACATGTCTGCTACTAAGTGGTTCAGTGCTTCCCGGACCAGTGGAGGGCCATGGGATGAAGTGATTATATGAGGAGAGGAGATGGAGGATGTGACCGGTGTGTGAATGTCTTCCAGGTGGCCAGGCTGAGTGCCAAAGACAGCGGTTACCTGCTGAGGGACGACTTCTACAGGCTGGTACAGAAGGACTGGCCCGGCTACTCCGAGGATGAGCGACAGCTGCTGGGAAGACTCCTGGCCAGGTTAGTGCAGAGCCAGGAGATACGGAAATCTGCATCCCTCTGTTTTTGTTTTTGTTTTTGATGGGTACCTGCAGCAATGCTATTCCAAGCCCCTAAGTTCAACCTTAGGGAAGTATCGCTGTAAGTCGTGTTGGAAAAATTATCTCCTAAGTGATGAAATATTTTTTTGGTAAAGTTGTTAAGTCAAAATAAGCGAGGCAGGCTTTGGTCCAGGAACCACCAGCTTTTCCTTGGTTCCGCTTTGCAAACAAAAATGTAAACATTACGTCATGCCTGTGTCGGAATTACAGAGCTTGGTGCATTTCCCACTGTAGTCCGTTAAATTCTCAGACCTTCCCCAAAACAGCAATAAGGCACAGCAAACACAGCCAATAGTGTGATGCGTGTTGTCATCGTCTTTGTTACAGGAAGACGCACATGCAGAACATCAGCCAATCACGGACTTCCCTCCCCAGCCCATCCCTTCAGAAGACCTCCGAGAATTCCACGCAGAATCCCAACGCAGCCAAAAATCGAACAGTGGTACGTCTCTCAAACTTTAATATTTCTTTGTCTTTTGTTAATTTGTTCCCTTGCTCATTTATTTATTAATTTGTTTGCTAGTTAATTTGATTGTTCTTTCTTTTCTCTCTATTCCCTTTTTTCTCTGTCTCTTTATTTCTGACTTTCTTCCACTATTCCACTTTACTTATTTCTCTCTCTCCTTTTCTCACCCCTTCTTTCCTTCTCCCTTTCTTCTCTCTTCTCTCCCCAGAAACGCCCAGTGCCTTCAGACCCGCAGGACAGCGGGGCGCTCAAGAAGCCCAGGCTAGTGGACGGCAGGCTAGCGGACGGCAGGCTAACGGACGCAAGGCTAGCTGAGGCTAGGCTAGCGTCAGACGTGAGGCTCCGCCCCCCGCTTCCCGTGACAAGCACCACCAACATGACAAAGATAAAATCAGGCCTAGGCCAGACCCCTGCTTTCTCTGACCCCAGCTTCCACACTAAGACTGAGATCCAGGCGACCACAGCTCAGAGCCAAGTGGTAGCCGGTCAAAATGGCTTCCCAATCGTTCACAAACTGTTCGGCTCCCCCTTGGAGCCAGACGTCAGGAAAGAGGGCCCCACCGCCCCGATTGGCCATCAGGGAGCCGGCCCTGATGCTGGCCAGCCCCAGACACTCGCCAGCAACCAGCACAAGAAGAAGAAGTCCAAAAAGCACAAGGACAAGGAGCGGGAGAGGTTAAAAGACAAGGAAGAGCGTCCGTGGATAGAAAGCAGCCTGGACAAACTCCACAGTAAGGGTCTTTAATCGTGTTGTTTCAGCCCAGTCATGAGGAACGTGATTAAAAAATCGGTTCAATTGTATAATTATTCTTTTTTTATTACGTTGAAGCCCATGTTTTGGTACCCAGAATGCTTATTGACGTCCGCTTCCCGGACCATGGGATGAAGTGATGACATGAGGAGAGGAGGTGGAGGATGTGACCGGTGTGTGAATGTCTTCCAGGTGGCCAGGCTGAGTGCCAAAGACAGCGGCTACCAGCTGAGGGACGGCTTCTACAGGCTGGTACAGAAGGACTGGCCCGGCTACTCGGAGGAGGAGAGACAGCGGCTGGGAAGACTCCTGGCCAGGTTAGTGCAGAGCCAGGAGAAACGCAAATCTGCATCCCTCTGTTTTTGTTTTTGATGGGTAGGATCGTCTGCTGGTGAGGTTGTTAAGCCCCCTGCTGAAAGGTTCGAGGTTCAAACCATGAGCCTCAGCTTACATGTAGCAATTCTATTCCAAGCCCCTAAGTTCAACCTTACAGGCTTGGTTATTGGTCCAAGTCGACGCAATGCAAGGGGATTTACAGAGCCATAACGTACTTGAAGACCCTACTTGCGTCAACCCCTAGGGCCTGACGTGCGCCTCCCAAAGATTTTAACCCTGCTTCGAGGCGACGCAGCAGCGAGGGCTGTGATTGGTCCGCTTACTTAAACCCGACGCAGAACCAAAAAAGGTTCACGACTGCTTCGAAGTGTCTGCGTGGTCATTGCGTTGCGTCGACGTGGAACCATAACTGAGCGATGAAATAGTTTTGAGCTACAGCTGCAATCATTTTTTTCCACAGATGACCTTACGGCCTCTTTCTCTGTCTTTAAATTGCATTAAGCGCAATTCCCTTAAATTGACAAAGTCAAAATAAGCAAGGCAGGCTTTGGTCCAGGAACCACGGTGCTTTCCCTTGGCTCAGCTGTAGTACATCGTATCCCGAACGGCTGCTTCTCGACAACTAAGCCCCTATCACATGTTTGATAAAGACTTTCCCCTGCCGCTTTTGCAAACAAAAATGTAAACATTACAGCATGCCTGTGTTGAATTAAGAGGCTTGGTGCGTTTCCCACTGTAGTCCGTTCAATTCTCAGACCTTCCCCAAAAACAGCAGCAAGGTACAGCAAACACAGCCAATAGTCTGATGTGTGATGAGATCTCTGATTTTCTCTCAACTTCTTCCCTTCTCCCTTTCTCCTCTTCTCTCTCCCCAGAACCACCCAGTGCCTTCGGACCCGCAGGACTGCGGGCTCCTAAACAGGCCCCGACTAGTGGACGCCAGGCTAGCGGACGGCAGGCTAGCGGACGCCAGGCTAACGGACGCAAGGCTAACTGAGGCTAAGCTAGCTGAGGCGAGGCTAGCTGAGGCGAGGCTAGCTGAGGCTAGGCTAGCGTCAGATATGACAAAGATCAAAGCAGGCCTTGGCCCGATCTCTCCTGTCACTGACCCCAGCTTCCACACTAAGACTGAGATCCAGGCGACCACAGCTCAGAGCCAAGTGGTAGCCGGTCAAAATGGCTTCCCAATCGTTCACAAACTGTTCGGCTCCCCCTTGGAGCCGGCAAAGCCAGAGGCCAGGACAGAAAGCCCCACCACCCCGATTGGCCATCAGGGAGGTGGCCAGCACAAGAAGAAGTCCAAAAAGGAGCGGGAGAGGTTAAAAGACAAGGAAGAGCGTACGTGGATAGAAAGCAGCCCGGAGCACAAGCAGAGCCTCGACAAACTCCACGGTAAGGGTCTTTAATCGCTGTGTGTTGTTTCTTTGTTTATTCTTGGTTGAAGCCTACGTTTTGGTACCCAGAATGCGGCTATAACTGTGACATTATTGTTCCTATGTTGTTGGTCTGCCTTTACGCAAAGCACTGCAGTCGTTATTTTGAGAGATGACCGACATAATATTGCAGTGATTAAAGTGCGCACAAAAGAACATTACCGCAAAAGAACATTACTGCAAGCTTTGAACTGACTCTCCGAGAAGTGTGTGTGTGTGTGTGTGTGTGTGTGTGTGTGTGTGTGTGTGTGTGTGTGTGTGTGTGTGTGTGTGTGTGTGTGTGTGTGTGTGTGTGTGTGTGTGTGTGTGTGTGTGTGTGTGTGTGTGTGTGTGGTTTTCATGGATGCTCACAGGGTATTATTTCATATATCACTTTCTGTGTGTGTGTGTGTGTGTGTGTGTGTGTGTGTGTGCATGTGTGCGTGAGTGTGTGGTTTTCATGGATGCTCACAGGGTATTATTTCATATATCACTTTCTGTGTGTGTGTGTGTGTGTGTGTGTGTGTGTGTGTGTGTGTGTGTCTGTTTCTCCCCTGAGCTCACAGTGTGTTATGTGCCTGATTGACTCAATAACAGCTCTGTGCAGTACAGTCTCCTGACACCCTCAAGCACTATCTGCCATGCCCACTGCTGGGCGGGCACACACACACACACACACACACACACACACACACACACACACACACACACACACACACACACACACACACTCACACTCACACTCACACTCACACTCACACTCACACTCACCTGAAACATAACAACGCTTTGCGTAACATTTTGCTATTGTGTGTGTTAGGTCTTTTGGATGAAAACATTTTTTAGTATCTAATTTCATTTTTTTTTTTACTATTTTTTTCTCACAGATCCTGAAATTATCAATGCTGTGCCATCTGAGGAGAAACCGGACTACGTTCTGTGAGTTGTTTCACGGTTCTATAGTCTTACAATTTGCATAAACATGTTGATGTCACAGTTGTGTGTCAGAATGAATAATGTTAATTATTTTATAGGTACACATTAGATTCGAAACTTTAGGTAGAAGGTAGCAGAAATTATCATTATTGTAGATTGGTTAGACTGAAATAATAGAATGCAGTATACAAAAATAAGTGGCGCTACAGTGAGGTAGAAAAGCATTATGGTGCCATCTTGTGGAGATGAGTGGGAAGAGCATAGAAATAATTAAAAATATATATATTCTGACAAGAGAAGAAGAACAATGAGCTCCCATATCTTCCATAATGACAAACACAGACATACTTTTCCAACATTACATGTATTGAGGTCACAAATGACAAATGTGTGACCCCCGTTTTTAGGAAATACCCCAGCATCGTCACTGTGGAGCAGCGTGAGGGCTACCAGACGGACTTCTGCAGCGAGTACAGCGAGTACATTGACCTGCACTCCCGGATCGCCACCATCACACACATGTTCGTTCAGCTGGCCTCCAAGATCAAGAGCCTCTCGCCAGGGACACAGCAATACAAGGTACGGCAAAGACAGGCACAAACACCACTGCTTATTGTCATAACTCACACATACCACTTATCACAGTTGTGATATCTCATAACCATACATACTACTTATCACAATTGTTATAACTGACAACCATATATACTACTTATCAAAATTGTTATAACTCATAACATTACATACTATTTATCACAATTGTTATAACTTATAACCATACATATTACTTATTACAATTGTTATAACTCATTACAATACATACTATTCATCACAATTGTAATAACTCGTAACCATACATACTACTTATCACAATTGTTATAAATCATACCCATACATACTTCTGATCAAAATTGTTATGACTCAAAACAATACATACTGATTATCGCAATTGTTATAACTCATAACCATACATACTACTTATCACAATTGTTTTATAAACCAGGTACTGGACTACAAATGGGACCCCACACATAACTCATAACACAGAAAACAAACTTAACCTAACATTTATTCTATTTATTTAATATCAACAAATAATAATGCTACGCAGTAGTGTGGATGGCTGCTTCATGTATGATACCTTGAAGACATATCATCCAAACCAGATCAGTCAACAGGTTTAAGGCAGTTAAACAATTAACTTTATAACCTCCTAAACCCGTGACAGGTGGCCATCACACCATTCATAACTAAGTGTTCAACATAGTTTCAACATGTACAAACATGTTAAAGATGCCGCAAATGTTTTATTTGATCATGGGCAAATGTGTGTGCATTATAACATTATAATATAACAGATAAGAGTAATGGTATTATTTCAGAAGTACTTTAGGCCTGTACATAGCCTCACATACACATACAAAAGGACCTTTGTATGCAGCACATACAAAAGCCAAGTGGATGACAAAATCCGCATATGTATCCAAGAAAAGGTGTTGCTATGCTACAACCCAATTTCCCCCCATTAGTGGCCATTTTAACAATGCACCAACATATTTTAGTGACACATGCACATAAACCATAGCCCTGCATGCAACAACACATAATAATACATAACAGCAAAAACAAACCAACTCACTTCAGCTTACTAACATTATTGATTTGTGAAAGCTTGTATTCCAAGTAAATGTTTTGTCTTTTGTATATTCTAGATAATGGAAGACCAAATAATGGAGAAGTACAAGAAGTATAGGAATGTAAGTATTGCAATATTGTCTCTGTCCAGTCAAACTACCGGAAGACAACCTTTGGCTCAATGACAGCTTTTTTTTGATTAAGTGAAATAAAAAAATGGATTTAGTGTTGGACTAACCCTAACCCTAAGCCTGAAAACCAGGAATAACCGAATAGTTTAATGTATTTTTTGGAGAAACCATGTCTCCTCCTGGCACACATTATTCTTGTTAATTCAAATTTACCCAGCCTGCTCAAATCCTAATCACGGAATGAATATCTTTGTGATTGGCTGTTGTTATGAAGCCGTGGGGGGGAGGCTGTGAGTTGACTGGATAAATTGTTCCGCCAAATTGACATAACAATTGAAAATGAAACGCTCCAAGCATGGCTAGAATTGAAATGAAATACTTTCTGCCTTTTACATTCGCTGGCTTGCTTTTGGGATATTTTATTTTTTTCAGCGCAGACAAAGAAATTCACGAAAGTCTAGTTAATAGGTGTTTAATGTTTGAACCCCCAATGTCCACTGTATACCTTTAAAGTCTACCTTCAAGTCCCTATGTGTCATTTTGCTGTTAAAATGGCTCGATGGTTAATTGGAACACTTGAAGGCTAACATTCCTCTCTGTCGGCCCCCTGCAGAAGTTCCCAGGCTACCGGCAAGAGAAGAAACGCTGTGAATATCTTCACGAGAAGCTGTCTCACATCAAACAGCTCATCACAGATTACGACGTCACGCAGACCTCCACCTCCTCGTAGCAGTGGCTCCTCCCCCCACGTGTGACCCACTCATCACTGGGATGGGAGAGTCCCTACTTTACATAAAAGAACAGTGTGGCTTTAAAGATGAGAATAAAGTAGTTCTCGCTTTAAGCATCCTTGGGATCTTACTTCTAGGGTCGTGGCGGAGGATGAATGGATGAAGCTGTGAGTTGCTTTAAAGACACACAAGGTGACTCTGTCAACTCTCTGGACTGTTTTAGGTCCATTCGCTTCAAAGTCTAGCCACTCTGCTGTCCGGAATCAAAACTCCACAGGAAATAATATCCCTCACATTTCAGAGATTACTTTTAAAGGTACCGCCCTTTGTGCTCGCATATTAATGTGTGCATATGAAGTTAAGCGATATAATTGATTATAGTTTTTATTTTATTTTATTTTGATTACTATTATATGTATCATTTTTATTCTTGTTTTTTGTTATTATTATTATTATTATTTTTTTATTATTATTATTATTATATTACTATCTATTGTCGTTTAAGAAATTTGTTTAAGTTTAGGAGGTAGTGAAAATTACATACCAATTCGGAATTCACGGCATGTTTTTCATCCGTTCAAACCATCCTTAATGCAAGCAAAACAAAGCAATGTGTGTTCAAAATGTAATTTAGGAAATATAGCAACTGATTGACATTGGATTACACTACCTCTTGTGCATCTAACATCTCGATTTCAACCCTTATTCCATGTCCGAACCGTAATTTTCTTCGCCTGTGAAGCGTAGGTTGTGTAGGCTGACCTTTTGACATAGACAGAATTTCTGATTCAAACGCATACGCAAGACGTACGCATGTTTGGATACAAGAAGACTGAATCCGATAGACTTTATGATCAGTGCAATCCCTGGATCTTCAGAATGATAAGAATCTTTTAGAATCAGAAACGTATGAGAAACGGTGGAAGAAGTGGTGGAAAAGCTAATGAGAAAACTGTGCTTTATTTTATTACAATGAAAGTATTTACCATACCCCTTCCTTTTGAACGACCATCAAGGGACCAAAAAGGCAAAAGCCTGTAGACCACTGACGCACACTTTTTGATAAGCATTATCTTTTTGCAGTTTATCTATATTATTAATTACAGCATATCATGTTTTGTAGACACGCGTCGGAAATGTCTCTTTTTGTCATTTTTGTAATGCCCTGGACTACTGATGTATTTATTTAACACTAATCTATGTTCTCAAACACTATCTGTTATGTGTTCTCAAACACTATCTATACCATGAAGACATTTTGAGGGGGACTGAGAAGAACAAGATGGTACAACTAGGAAGAGGATTTTATCTATTATCTAATCTGGTTTGGCTTCCAGTGTCCACTGGAGAGTCGTTTGAATCTTTGTCACGTCCTACGAAACTGGGCCTGTTTTTGAAGGAACCTTTGAGACCATATTGGTCTGAAACAAATATATGTAAGTTGGTTCCAACCTGCTGTGGTGAAAGGTGGAGGAGGCCTGCCACTCTTCAGTTGGTCACAATAGCCCCCAACACAATGCCGTTGGAAAGTGTGCTGTCTGAATTGACATTCATGTTGTACTATAATTTTTCATCGTTGGTTGCAGCCTTGGCACTGAATGTCAAAACACACAGCCGACAAATTAGAGGCCTTAAGAAGACACGACCAATCAATCAAGCTGACAATTGTTATGGTTCTCATTATCCTCTTCTGACATCTGCTATCTGCCTTAATGGATTTATTATGCCGAGAGCTGTGCCCACATTTAGTACTACACAATTAGGGAGAACTTCCTCTCATTGACTCTCTCTACTTAGGAAGATTCCAATATGACTTTCACAGGGAGTCTTTGATTTGTAGCCTATCACAGAAGAGGATGTTGTTGATTGACTGAACCCTATGATTAAGTGTACCAATGTAACTATATTGATGACATTTCAGGTACTTTGAATACTGTAAAATTTCCTGTTCCAGGTTAAAAAAAAAAAGGCACATTGCCTTTTGCCAACGTGGTTGTGAAGCAGGATTTTCAAACAGAGAAATCCCCAGATGGACTTTGGAGTTTGATGACAGTGTTTTTTTCTAAGAGTGACGGCTTTTGATTTGAAGACTTTGTACAATTTGTTCTGGGTAAAAGAATCACTGTTCTGTCCGAGTGACGATCAAAACCAAACTTGCTGACAACAACGTTGGGATGGGATTGTGTGTGTGTCTCCAGCGACCACCAGTGTGTGCACTGCAAAATATGTGTTAAATGTGAGGCTATATACCTGCTGAAGGAAAGCTGTGTTTCGCTCACAGGTAGTATAAAAGGAGATTATGCATTCAATTGCATTGTTTATAAATTGCATTTTACAAATGTATACTTTCTCTGTCTGAATTCAAAAGAATAAAAAAAAAGATTCATTGCAAGGCTGGCCTTAAATTGTATTCTTGATTCCCGCCCCACACACACACACGCTCGCACACACACACACACACACACACACACACACACACACACACACACACACACACACACACACACACACACACACACACACACACACACACACACACACTTAGTGGTAGTGAGTAATTACAGAGCTGCACATCGCACATCACATTTACCGATTCCACAGTCAAAGCTAAAATAATGTAGCACCTCTAATACACACACACACAAACAGATAATCGACCAGAATTAACACGATGAATCGGAAAGAAGGCACAGTTACCATTAGTGCACGGAGAGCAAACCCCGTCTACAAGACAAAAAACTAATCAAAAGGTATCCAAATCCACATCAATAATGCCTTGTCATTGTTTGAAAAATATAACAAATGTAACCTCAGTTGAAGACCATATATTTGCGTTTGGATATATATGATGGGCATTAATCAGCTTGTGGCTTTCATGTTTGACTTGCAATATTGTCGGGCTTTTATTTGATAACACGTGGTCTAAAGCCGGTGTTGGCCCCAATGAATGATTAATTTGACAGTAGGCGAAATAAGACCGTTTGAAAGATTTGAAAAGTTTATGAGGCTTTCTGAAGACGCTCTTCTCGGACCATGGTTCTATTGTGTTTTTGGAAGAGAAACGGGACTGCTGTGAGCCTGTGACAATGAGGACGTGTAGGCTGAGAGGAGCCTGAATTGGAGCGTTATTTTGCAAACCTTAGTGCAATTTCCGGTCTCTGACTTCCTGAGATGTATAGGCCAGCCACAGTACCTGGAGTGAGAAAAATAAGAATGTCACAAAATAACTGAAACAACGACCATAAATATGGATTTATTGATGACAAAAAAATACAAAACATGAAAGCAATATCCAAAACCAAATGTCTCAAAGGTAATAATCGAAGTTACGCACTCTCCCTCGCCAATAACGCTGATTAGCTGTTCCTTCGTGAAACGAGAATGCAGGCGAGTTGAGATGAAACGAGGATGTTGGGGATGTTGCCATGGCGACAGGAAGCGTAAACAAGGCTAGCGGCGGTGGTGGTAGTGGTGGTGATCAGATAAGGAGCTCTACCTGGGGAGGTCTACCGTGATAAGGTAAGGAGTATACTTGGAGTGGGGCTTATCAATTTAGAACAAGTATGTAATCTATCTCTAGGCCTACGTTATATTATACGCGCATGTTGGATATGTAGGCTGATAGTTCATCAGGAACATAGATGTAATTACTTTTTAGCCAAGTTGATCAGTTTGAACCCAAGTCTGATGTCCTGACATTCCTCGCTGTGTCACCACAAAAATATATTATTAATATAATGGTAGCCGAAACACTGTATTAATAAACTAATACATACAGGTTGCTGAGTTGACCTAAAGCAGAGAAGTACACAATGGCTATCCCTGAGCCCTCTGAGCAAGACTGGGGTGAGAAAGACAGCGAGAGTTTTCTGACCGATCCTGAAGAACTCTGGGATCGACTGCCCCAGCCTTACCGCATGATCGACAAGGTCCTAGACATATTACTAGGCACGGCCTGGGAATCGATCCTGAAAAGAGAAACAGCCAGGAGTGCATCCCAGAAGAAGCATCCTAATCTCATGCTGTCCGCTGATACACAGGTACATGCACATGCTTTGTTTGCTGTTGTTGTTCTTTTTCTTGCGAGTAGTAGTAGTAGTAGTATATGTGGCAGTGCAGATATCTTCAAAAATAACATCCCTCTCTAATCCTGCGTGCAGGTACACAGGTAGATAGACTAATTGTTGTGGTTGTCATTATATTATTATCAGCTGTATTAGATTGTATTTCGGGCTGTTATAAAGACATTTTATAATTTGCATTATCGTAGTTTACATTATATACATCCTTTATTTGCTTGAATTAAACTATCAATAACGTCACCCATTTTTAGTGGCCCATTTTATTATTTCCAACTCAGTTATAGGCTCCAATCCATACATGGACTTGTTTATCTCCCAAGACACACAACCCGCTTGGCTACCTCGCCTCACTGGCAGAAAACACTGGTGAACACTGTGAATATGTCTGTCTGTCTGCTGCCCGTCTCTCTTTCTGTCTGTCTGTCCGCCTGCCCGTCTCTCTGTCTGTCTGTCTGACCGTCTGCCCGTCTCTCTGTCTGTCTGTCTGCCTGTCTGTCCGTCTGCCCGTCTCTCTGTCTGTCTGTCTGTCTGACCGTCTGCCCGTCTCTCTGGCTGTCCGTCTCTCTGTCTGTCTGTTGGGCTGTCTGTCTGCCTGTCTGTCCGTCTGGCCATCTGTGTCCGTCTGTCTGCCTGTGTCTGTACGCCTGTACGCCTGTCTGTCCCTCTGCGGGCGTCTCAGCTCCCAGAGTGCACCAGCTGCCTGGCGTGCTCAGGCGACGGCCGGTATCTGGCCGTGGGTCACTCCCAGGGGGTGTCTGTGAGCTGCGCCGTCTCCCTGGCCTGCGTCTCCTCCTGGCTCGAGGACGGGCTGGACATCACCGCCATTCGGATGACGGGCGTCGGCCAGGAGGCCTATCTGATCAGCACCGTGGATGATATGGGTGAGTGACAGGAGGGGGGACGGGGGCGGGATAGTCTAGTGGTCAGGGTGTTCAAGCAGATCACAGATGAAAGGTGGTTGGTTTGGTTTCAACCCTAATGTCCGCGGCCTACCTGTCCTTGAGCAAGGTGACTAAAGCCCCAACTTGCTCATGCGATGCATCTATATGAATAAATCACGGAGTGGCTTTGGATAAAAGCATCCTCTAAGGGAAAACTAGGGAATGGTAAATGTGTCCTTTATCCCTCTCAGCTCAACTGTCAGTTCATTCAGTCTTAGTGACGTTCCCTTGTGCTGTTTCTCTTCTATCTACCCACATATTAACCTGACCTCGGAGCGAGTGTATTTACCGTGAACTGTTATTGCAGGTGTCGCCAGAGTCTTCGCACTTAGCGCTGAAAAGATATACCTACTCAAGATCATCAACAAGACGGTGTGTATGGTCATGGTAATAGTGTCACGGACTCACAGTGGAGCCTATGTGCTAATCCTGCCATTATAAGTGCAGTCATGGATGAATCAACAATACATTTGTAAAGGAGGCATTGTCAAAGTCAAAGTGTGAAAGCTTCTAATTTAGTTGAAAATATGTATTTTCATCCACTTTATTTTTTCCGTTTTTTTAATGATGTCATCCTGTTTTTTTAAATGTATTTAAAATATGAAATCTGAGTGACGGAAATTCTTGTCTTTATCAGGAAGACATCAACCAGAGAAATGTGTGCGTGACCTTTGACCTTTCTGAAGGTGGCGATTTCGGAGCGGTGTTAATGAGCTGTAAGGTCCTTCATCTCTGTACTGATGGTTTTATACAGGCTACATTGAGCCAACCGCATGCTCAGATGTGTAAAACATCATTATCTTTTGTCACAGGCAATGGTGCTTTTTGGTTGGACATCTATCATTTCCCCCTAAAATCCTGGCTTGCAGACTTGAAGCAGGCAGCACCTCAGTCCCAGGTAATGAAATTCTACATCTGACGTGTATTACGTTGTATGTTAATGTCAGTAAATCTTGTTCCTTTTTTTAGTAAAATGTGTACTTTTTCCCATTAGCACTCTCTAGTGGCTTGGGGAGTAGTAGCAGTCATATTATTTTCAGATGGGGGTGTCAAAAATGGACCAGAATATTCCTCTATATGGATCGTTTTGTTCTAGAGATTAGATTTAGCTGCAGTAGAACATTTACATTATTCAGGATGACGGTTACATTTTACATTTACTTTCATCATCCATTCATTCAGAGCCAGAGAAAACAAGTATTTTTCTTGATGCATTCAAATGCACAAAAATAAGCCCAGTTGAAGCCGTAGAGATTGTAAAATAAAGACAAAACTATAATTCTAGCCATTGGTCTTTATTTCCTCATTAACAGAAGCCGACAGGTGGAGATGTTAATTGGACTCATTGCTCAGTGCTGATGAAGATCACCTCAGGCAAATTACCAACAGGTAGAATTACAGTACAGCAAAAGCACCTTGAGAACAAATATGTAGACAAAATGCATATGTGTGTGCGATATAGCCCTATATCAACAAGCCGATTATGTAGACCGATTTTAGCCTATCACAGATAATTGGGTATCGTTGTATATGTTTGCCGATATGCACCGATTTATGATTGTAATTACCTCTTTATAAATCCTTTACTGTCGTGGTCGAACCTCTTAGTGCTTTAACTAGTCTTGCATCATGTTCTGAGTGAAGCTCCTCGCCATACTGCAGCTCATTGGTTCCTTTAACTCATGGTTTATGATGATGCTGCTGTGTCCCAAAGCATTGCTGGAGGGAGAGCAGCAAATCCCAAGGAGCTGTTCTATCCCCAGGATACCACAATATATATACTGACTCAGAGGGTATATATCATATATATATATATATATATATATATATATATATATATAATAATTATATATAATAATTATTATATAATAATATATATTTTTTAAATATCAGCCGATCCATCAATATCTGTATTCTGTACTCCCGATCGGTATTAGCTCCTAAAGTACGGTATTGGTCGGGCTCTAGTGTGTGTGTGTGTGTGTGTGTGTGTGTGTGTGTGTGTGTGTGTGTGTGATTGTGCAACACAATTTGCATTCAGCTCATATTCGTCCACCACTTCGCGGTTCTGGTGATTTTGTCCCATCGGTTTGATCTTTGCATTTTTTTTTAACACAACAGAACGCATGTGCTTCTTTGCAGGAAAAACACTTCAGAATCCAGCGGAGCTCTTAAAGAAAGCAGAGCAAGGCGGTGGTATGGGTTCTGGACAGAACCACATGATCGGTGTTCACCAGTGGAAGGATCAAGACGCTGCGTTCAGGTCCAAGTACGGGTCCAATTCAGACCACGTGGGAACCCAGCCTTGGTACAGTAGAGAGTTCAAAGACAGTGTCGGTCGTTACTTATTGATTCTGTCAAAAGCAGCACTGGGAGTTTCCAAATCCCCAGTGGTGAATGACTTTAGACAGAGGCCAAGTTGATCTAATTAGGTTATACATTGAGATCACACAGCGATGATGTAATGCATTCAACTGCGTTCATATAACTGGGTATGATACATTTCTGGAGACGATTCGACTCGCAAGAGCAAAGAGTGCGTTAAAAGCCAAATGGCATCCACCGTCAGTTTTATAAAGCAGGCCGGCTCCATTCAGGCTTCCACTCTGCCCACTGAGACCCGCATCATTACTCTGTATTTCAGCCTTGGCAGCATGCACTTCCTGCAGCTGTGTGGAGTGGCGACTGGTTCAGGTGCAGAAGCGACGACCACCCACACAGGTTTGTGCGAGTTAAGGCTCTGGGCTGCAACAGAGATAAAGAGGAGAATTTATACTTGGGACCATCATTTGATTATTTGGGATACAAAGGTACTCCGAAATAACCACAAGGGCTGTAATTCAGCGTCGTCATCGATGTATGGATGAGAGGGACGCATTGGGCGCCGTGTTTTAAAATAAGTAACTGTGATTACAAATAATCACAATGCGAAAAAGGTGTGCAACCATGTTGCCTGCCAAGGCTGCCAGCTGAGAGCACACAGAGAGAGAGAGAGAGGGAGAGAGTGGGTCAGACAGAGGGACGGAGGCACTCGGTGAGAGAGAGAGAGTGAGAGACAGAGAGAGAGAAAGAGAGTGAATGGGAGACAGCTCTCATACACTTGTGGTCAGCATCAGGTGCATGATGTTATCTCAGCCATGCCAGCGGCAGAAACTAAACAACACCCCAACTAGTCAGGCATGGGTGTGGTATTGGCATTTGTAGTGGAGAGCTGTGGTGATGCCATGGTCCAATTAAGTTAAGAAGAGCTTATAACAGCTTCCATAGTAGGATTTGACACAAAAGCCCCAAGAAATCAGGACTTCATTTTGGCCTAATGCGGGATGTATCAATGCTATGGCCTACCAGTTGAGCAAGACAGGAGCAGACAAAACTCACTCTCTTAAGCTGCTCATTTGTAATGGCCTATTTCTCAAGAGCTGTGTAATTAACAGAGAAGACGATGCATTAGCGATGCATTAGAGGTGCTACATTATTTTAGCTTTGACTGTGGAATCGGTAAATGTGATGTGCGATGTGCAGCTCTGTAATTACTCACTACCACTAAGTGTGTGTGTGTGTGTGTGTGTGTGTGTGTGTGTGTGTGTGTGTGTGTGTGTGTGTGTGTGTGTGTCAGTGTGTGTGGGCTCTGAGTGTGTGTGTGTGTGTGTGTGACATGATCCAGTCAGCGTGGTTCTGGATCTGTAACCTCCTCAATGTCAACAGTGACACATGATTGATCCAAGAATAGTCATCCTGAAGTCCCGACCATCGCCCCCCAGCCACCCCCTTATTGAAGCTGTGTCTGTCTCCCCTAGTCCAGCGATGGTTGGTGGACGGTCTGCTGAGTCACTGGCTTGGCCCCTGTCTCTGCTGCTTGAGTGGCCTTTCTCTGAGCCCCGAACCGCAGCGCAGAGCCCTGCGTCACCAAGCTCTTAGTCAGACCTTTGTGTCTTTCTTAATATATATATTTATTTTTTGACAGACACTTTTTTTTTCTTCTTTCATTAACATTTAAGAAGATGAATCGTGGAACATATTTTAAAGCCCCTGTTAATTAAATCATATAATAGCCATTTAAAGGGCATTGGTGGATGAGGTGTTGATGAGAGGAGTACAGTCTCTCTGGTCCTATATATCCTCTTAGGTGAGGTGCCAGAGTCTATTTGCCTTTGGTGGACGGGCAGCCATAACCTTCTCCAGTATTCCCTGTGCAAGGCAAAGGATAAACACGGTAGGATTTTCTCTGTTACAATATTGGTATTGTGCAATGCAAAACATAAAAAAAAAGGAAAATTATTTCGAATAATTTGTACGTTTTCTCTGTCGCTCACAGCGGGCAGGTCTGATTGATATTGAAACCGTTGTATTGAGTCTTGATTTTGAGTGTTGGGTGTGGTTGGGTTGAGATGTGGATCCTAGACCAGCCATGCTGTGGCCCAACGCTCAGGAGATCGTCTGCTCCGCCATCAGCCAAAGCAGTCGCTACATCGCCCTGGGTCTGGAGCCGGACCTGGTCTCAGTCTGGGACAGGCAGACAGGTCAGTTATGAGAGCTGGACTAATGCCGTTTTCATTACTGGTATCTACTTTCTGTACACTGTGGCTAGCCAAATGAGGCGCATAATGTGTGTATGAAAGGCTTTTTGAAACCGCCCGTACCCCGGACTTCACTTTGATGTTTCCCTGCTTTGAAAGTGAGCAGCAAGTGGGTCTCAGTGGTGTCCACCTTCTATTGTTGTCTTCCATCAGTGAGCTTATATGGATGCCCTTTCTCTTATGCTTTCGGTCACTCCCGTTGCATTATTCATGTCCTTAGTGTAATAATCCTGCGTTATCTTTTTTATTTCTGTTATGTCCATGGGCCACTGCCGTTACATGATTTATGTCATTAGTGTTATATTCATGTTCCATTCCTAGGATACCCATGCCATTTCTGCCTGGCACTGATAGATCAGCAACGATGATAACACTACTATTAATTAAATTACTGACTCCTCTTCAAAGACGGTGAACTGCGACGTGCGACCTCGCCATTTTTACATCTGCTGCAACACCATTAGCCGAGGCATGCACAGAATCGGAATGACTTTTCAGTGCCGATGTGTGGTCTCAAGCAAGGTAGTGCTTTCACTCCATTTACTCTGCGTGTCTTCCTCTTGCAAAGCTGAGACATTATGTCAAAGGGGCCAGCCACACTTCTCTTTTACGAGCCAGTCGTTTAGCCAACGTTTATCAAAAGTGACATCCATTTCGTTTTTGG
>NC_082395.1:6120919-6293242 GCF_031168955.1 Gadus macrocephalus | reverse complement strand
GGGAGAGAGACAGAGAGAAATAGAAAGATAGAGGGAAAGGCAATCAGATGGGGTTAGGTTATGCATGTGTTGGGCAGAAAAACATGCATTGTTAACACTGACGTCCTGTGAGAGGAGGAGGATGGAGGTGAAATGAAGCAAATCCTAATTTTTAATGCAGTTTTCTTTTTAAAGAAACTGCATTAAATGCTCTCCTTGGGGTTAGCAGGGGGAGATGTGTGCTCTGAACTCAGTGTGGTCTGCTACTCTTGTTTTCAATTGGCGATAAAAACACATATTCTACATTATTATGCATATTGACCGTCCAAGATGGGGACGGAAATGTGTGGAATAGGCGTTCAACAGCAGGTATTTATCTGTTAATGTGTTGACAGATCCAGTTTTCTATAGGGTTAAAAGAAATGGTTCAGAATGAGAAGTCATGTAATAGATGTTGAAAACGGCAGCTAAATGGACAATTATCCTACTGCCAGCCGTTTTAGGTTGGTTGGTGTGAGTCTTCCAGGCATGAGGTTTGGCGGTTAGGAGGACGACCAGCGTTCACAGCCCAGCTATAGACATCCCCGATCAGAAACAAACTACCTGGTCATCAGTGATAAAAACCATGAAGCAAGATGCAAAGATGTCTCTACCTGTAAGTGGCATTGGGTCAAAAGTGTCTAAAAACATCGTGATGACTAGATGAATACACAAACCGAGGACCTCGAGGGTTTGCTCAAAGGCTTGTTACACGTCAATCCAAAGAAATCCCACACCCACTTCATGTGAGGGTTGGACGATCGCACAAACCACCATAACTCCATGGTGTGTCAATACGCCTTCCCCCAACCTACCGCCCCCCCCCCCCCCCCCCCCCCCCCGCCACCCTGACCCCTTGACCCCCACCTGAGGAACGGACAGCAGGGCGCTCATGGCCCACGCCACGGTCAGCATCCCGCGGTTCCTCCGCCTCGCCTCGTTGATGGCCAGCGGGTTCAAGATGGCCGACTGGCGGTCCAGGCTGATCACCATGGTGACGAAGGCGCAGGAGTACATGGCCTGCAGCTTGAGGAACATGAGGAGGCGGCACGCGGCGTCGCCCGCCAGCCACTGCACGGTGATGTTCCACGCGGCGTCCACCGGCATCACGATGAAGGTCACCAGCAGGTCGGCCACCGTCAGGTTGACGATGAGCACGCGCACGTGGGACTTCCGCTTGCTGCCGGCGTTGGCCGCCCACAGCACCGCCACGTTGCAGAAGGCGGACGTGCCGCACAGGATGAAGGTGACGACGACGCGGATCTGGGCGGCGGTGGAGAAGACGGGCAGCCGGGGGGCCGCGCCCTGCCCCCCCGGCGGCCACGCTGAGGTCCAGTTGCAGTGGGGCGAGGACCAGAGGCAGCTGTCGTTCAGCCCGTCGCCGGCCGTGGGGCCGTGCATGGGGGCCGCGGAGGGGAGATCAACGCTGGGGGGCGGTGGGAAGGGCAGAGGGGAGGAATGTGAGGCAGGTAGTCTATAGAGTGCGTGAGTCACAAGAGGTGGACATTATCGACGGTACTCGTGTTTGAATCACGGCAGACATACAATGAATAATAACATCAGAGTGGGACGTAGAGGCTGTGTTACCATGGACCCCACCCTCTTTGTTCCCCACGTCAGCTCCGTTGTTGAGACCTCCTACTTCTTGATTACTGTAACTCCCTCCTCACTGGCATCTCCTCTCATTCCCTCCATAGACTCCAAATGGTCCAAAACTCTGCCGCGCACCTTCTCACTCACACCCGGTCTCGTGAACACATCACTCCTGTTCTCTTCACTCTCCACTGGCTCCCCATCAAACAACGTATCAACTTCAGAATCCTCCTCCTGACTTTCAAAGCCCTCCACCACCTGGCCCCGCCCTGCCTGTCTGACCTCCTCCTCCCCCATCGCCCCTCCCGAACCCTCAGATCCTCCTCCACTACAAACTTAAAACCTTCGGTGACAGAGCCTTCCAAGAACAGCACCCCGACTCTGGAACTCTCTCCCCCAAACCTGTCCGCGACTCTCCCTCACTTCCCATATTCAAAACCTACCTCCTTTCCCAAGCCTATGACCTCCCCTACCCATAACCACCCTTATCCCTATCTACTATCACACTCCACCTTGCTTCTGTTCTCTGTTGTGCGGTCCGCTTGTTCCCCCTGATTGCCATCTCCCTCTTCGTGTTTTATGTAAGCGTCTCTGTGTCACTGAAAAGCGCTATAGAAAATCAATGAATTATTATTATTATTAAGCTCTAAGTCAAGTTTGACATAGTAGTCTCAAGCATTGGGTTTATTAAAAATAACACTGGCCATTCATATGGAATGAAAGGGAATGATTTATATTCATCATGCATGTTACGTTTTATGCCACCAGTCTGGAGTTTGAGGCAATGAATATGAGTGCAGAGACCAAAAATGTTTGATCTGTTCAAGTGATCACTCAAATAATGTTAAAAAACTAAAAGGAAGGGATCTTTAATAAAAGGCCATTCTAATTTAAAGAAGGCGAAATGGATCACAATTAGAGGCATGGTGGATGAAATCTCTTATTTTTAAGTTGGTCATTACATATGTGTATGCAGCTGCGTTTTTCATCAGGTGACTCCATCTGTAGGTTGAACACGTGCTATTGCATGCGACGCCTGTGATTGGCTGATATGGTGACCTAGTCAACTGCTGATTAAGCATTGATGTGACACACCTGTCCTCTGCTAATTGAAACTGATCTTAAGGGGGCGGAACAGGGAATAAAAAAAAAGGAAAGTATTTTTTAAAGGCGGTACCAGGGAGTACTTTTCCCATCTCTCCACAAATCTCGGTTTCAACACATTTTCACATTTTTGTGACTGATGTTTGGGCATTTTGGTAGGCCTATTCATTTTCCCTCATTGTTTTGTCAGCAGTCAAACATGTAGGCTATCGCATGGAGATGATATTATTATTGTATTAGATGATAATGTAGTGGGGGTGAACAACCAGCCAATTCAACCAGTCAATTGAACAAAGACCCCTCACGCCTTGTCAAGGAGAATTATTATGCAGTAAACTAGATCCATTTCAAGACACTCACACAATAGTAGCAGCTTATCATAGCCTACCACTTGAAGACACTTCGGCAAGAGATACTGTGTGTGTGTGTGTGTGTGTGTGTGTGTGTGTGTGTGTGTGTGTGTGTGTGTGTGTGTGCGTGTGCGTGCGTGCGTGCGTGTCTGTGTGTGTTTGCGTCTTGTTGTACTATACACATACGCTACAGAATATATGCCGCAGCCTACATATCCATAGCTCTGTTTTAGTTATTGCGATACAGCAGACACAAAGATTTTCATTATTTAGCCTACTCTACCTAACGATGTAGTTTAACGAATTTAAAGTCCATTTAGGCTTTGAGCGTTTAGGGAAATGATCAATGTCCAAGTGCTATTGTAGCCTATTTGGACACTGAGAACACTGAGAAGCACGCCCATGCTATTATGTCTAAGATGATGCACACATTCAATGATTCAGGTAGCCTTAAGAAAATGGAGAGACATTTAAATACTTACATTATTGTCGCAGAAGCGCCTTTTCAGACCTTTACATCCAGGTAATTGAAACTTCCAATATTTTAAACACAGATTGTCATTTGTTTTTAATAAGATTATAAATGCACGCTAATTGTTCATCGTAACTTAAAAAAAAAGCTTCACAGCCATTGAGCGGAGTCGTGTATAACCTCGTAGCTCAGTGCGCGCATGTGGTGTGCGCTTTCCGCAGGCGCACCGCGCGCTCTACCAACCCATGATCTGGCTCCCGTGGCGCGCTAAGGGAACTCTCGGCGTGTGATTACGCGAGAGCCATTGTGCGTGTGCGTGTGCGTGTGCGTGTGTGTGTGAAGACCTCCCATTATCCCACAGTCACATGGGAACACCCTCTAGGGAAAGAAGTATTTGGATAGTATGATCACCATACATCCACCAAATAGTAAATGGCAAGAATGTTGAACCAATGCCAATTTTTCATTCACATAAAATGTGTCTGTGAGAGTGAGTCTGTTTGTATTTCTGTTTTTTGGTGTGTGTGTTTGTGTGTCTGTATGTGTGTTTGTGTGACTGTGTGTGCAAATACCTGGAATATATCAATAACAAAAAAATTGTAACATGCTCTGACATGATTGATTGGTGAACGAACATCGAACCTATGCATATTTCTATTCCATTCTAATTTATTGGCATTCCTTTCGGTGCATATAGTGTTCCTTTGCACACATTTTTAATGAGGATGGCTAAATGTATCAGTGTATTTTCTACTTGCCACTACCTGAATGACAGTGACCGACCAATAGGTTAGGTTCTCCAGTCTGTTATGACTTTGAACAACCTGCCACAGCGTCCTTTCAAACATACCCAGGTGGATTAATTTCCCTGGTTGCCTTTTCAGAGAGAGAGAGAGAGAGAGAGAGAGAGAGAGAGAGAGAGAGAGAGAGAGAGAGAGAGAGAGAGAGAGAGAGAGAGAGAGAGAGAGACGGTTAAAGCCACAAGCAGCAGAGAACAGCCAGGGACGAATTAACCCAGCCTTCTGCTGGTTAATCCTGTGACCTCAATATAGGGCAAGACAGCGGCGGATACAGGTCTACGATCATGTAAGATTGAGCCTGTACACCGCAGGCTAGTCTCCCAAGTCAGGTGTTTTACACATTTAAAACAAGTTATGGTCATTCATATTTTCTAGGAATACAATTATGTAACGCATAAAACTCCGCCTCTTCACTTAAAGTGAGGCAATCGGTTGGCTATGTTTTGCTATTTTAGGGAACAGACAGCAGTGCGTTTGATTGTGCAGAGTAAGTAAAATAAGTCTAATTACTAAACTATGTTTGATTTTCCAAGACTATGTATATTCCCAATAGAAAATCGGTGACCCGAAATATTAAATCTGCACGATTATTTCATATTTTGTTGATATATCTGAGATATGTGGTTGAGCTGGAAACTCTTGTATTTTAATGTATTTATATTTTATTTGCAGGTGTAAGTCTGGATAACTGCAGAGCATATTTTTGAAGGGCAAAAACAAGAGAGAAAGAATAAAGAAACAAAGACAATTCAACAGATAGCATCAGTGTCCTTTTCTTAACCAATAATCTCTTGGATTCACATCTTGAAGGATTATCCAGATAACAAACAAGGAGCAGGTGCCTTGCGTGACATATTTTAGATCAGTTTGCCTTGGAAGTTTGAGGCAGATGGTCTGACAAGTCTACTTACAGCGGACCCTGTGTGCGTTGTCTCTATCATCAATCACTTTTTTCTACATGGTACACATACAAATGTACAGATATAATTGAACTTTACTGCATCCTATTCCTTAAAGGTTAAACACTATTCATTAGCAAAGAAAACCTCATGTATTCTATGACATTTCGTGTTTCTGAATGTGTACAGGATAAATGTATCAATAATTCTTCAATTTTTCTTAGTAGCAACATGCAAACAGAAATGTGTGGAAGTTAAAGGCGAACAACACTTCTTATGAAGCTAATGATCTTTTTTGGGGATGCAATCAAAGAACTGTGTTTTTTAATCTCTAATTTATGAGCTTTACAAAAAAACATGTATTAACCAAGAGGGAAGACGATAAGGCTTGGATAAGTAAACAAAATGTTCTTAAAGGAGACATATTATGGTGTTTTCCCAACAAGTAAACATAGTACATGAGTTCCAGAAAACATGTTTTTGAAGCTGTTTGCTGGAAATAGCTTTTAGGAAAAAAAATCTTGCCTACCGCTATTCCCCTCTGTTTCAGTCCCTTCAGAATGCGCTGTTTCTGGTGTCTGTAGCTTTAATGCAAATGAGCTGCTGTCCATTGACCAATGAGCTTCCAGAGTCAACCACAGCATGGAGGAGAAGGGATTGTTGCCGTGTGCGGACTCCTGGAGCTCTATATCTACATAATATAATATAATAATAATATTACATAATACATAGGTATTTCTATAATATTATATGTAATATAATGGCCAAAAACTATGTGCGCCTCGGATGATATTATGAATCATAAAGACTGCGTCTGACGTCTCTGGTGCTTCCACAACAAGTAAAGACTCGTAGTGGGGGTTATCTCGGGCCATGACTGAGAAGAATTGGAGGAAAGGAACTTTGGCCTTGACTCTCTGAAGTCCATATTGAACCGCGACTTGGAGGAGAAGGGGATTGTTCTCCGGGAGCTGAGCTGCCGGACTTCCTCCGAGCGGAGGGAGCTCAGCGGCAGTCCGGCGGCCTCGGCGGAGAAAGGGATTGCACTCTCGGAGCTGGAACCTGAGCTCCCCCCGCCGGAGCTGCTTGTCCGCTGGTCCCCAAAATAATAGCTATGCTCTGATTGGAGGGGGGTGGGGAAGTGGGAGATAATATTCAAATGTACCCCGTTCTTACGTAGGAGGGGGCGCCGAAACGGACTCACTCGTCTGGTAACTGTATGCGGGGTACTCTCAGAAATGCATCTCATTCTAAAAATCATGTACAGACTTTTTTCAAAGTTTGTATGCCTGTTTGAGCACCAGAGACCCAAAACAACGCCCCAAATCCCAGGAAAAGTGTGTTTTTCATAATATGTCTCCTTTAAGATCCTGAAATAATCAAATTTACAAAAAAAGTAATTCAACTGTAGATAGATAGTCATCCATTTTATTAGGCCCACAAGGCATTTACCACATTTAATGTTTGGAGAGGTCAATTTCATTTGTGAGTCATCTTGACTTTTTATTGAGTGTAAAGGTGGCAAAATAACAAAACAGCCGATGTTTGTGTGGAACAGTGTACAGGACGAATGGTAGGGTGTAGAAAACGCATGTGCCATCAACGTCTTCCAGTAAATTGATTACCATGGGAATTTTGCACCGACAACTAAATATCCCACAGCGGGAGACTATCCCACAGCGGAGGACTTGGATATATAACAATACCCGGTCATCTGGAGCATTACTTTAAAATATTCATTGAACGCAACATGAGTCCGATGCTCTATGATAATGCACTGGGGTAAGGACCGCCGTACGGTAGGGGGTGGGGGTATTCATCAGCTCCATGTGGGGGACCACAACAAAGCTTGGAGAGTCTCTAGATTCTGTTGCCACAGCTTGGCCCTCACAGGTAAGTTAGAGTTATCTGTTGTGTTAACTGTTATTTTATTTAGCGAATGCAAAGTCCTTTAGCCAAGCAGTTGCCTCTTGATCTGCTATGAAAGGTGACAAGTCCTCCTTTAAGTCTTTGTAGAGGGCATGCTTCAATGATGTGATGCATTGTTCGCTGCTCTCCACGAGCACACTGTGGGGTTGGGCTGCTGCCCCGTTTGTGAAGGCTGGCCAAGCAGAGGCCATATCCAGTCCTGAATCTATTTAGCGTCGTCCACTGCTTCCTTGGTAGATTGATGCCAGAGACCGGTAGGGTGGGGTCTGACACAGGATCTTTATTCGAGATGTTTATTTGGCTGTCTTCTGTGTATCGTATTGGGACCTATCCTTGGACTCCCATTCCTTTATCCAAACTGATTGGATGGTGAGATCAGCTGGTGGTGGGTTCTTCCAAATTGGTCGTCTAGACGGAAGTCGAGCGGTGGATGGAATTGGAAGGGGAGGGGTCTTTGGTCCTTTGGAGCATCCTTTGATTGAGGACTACTCGCCGGATGGGTGGAGGAGCTATGTTGGCTAGGACAGGGAGCCAGGGGAGTGGTGTTGAGCGGATTGTTCCTGTAATGATCCTCATTGTTGAGTTCAATTGGGTGTCCACATGGTGTGTGTGGGATCACCTGGACCAAACAGGGGCACAATATTCAGCTGCAGAAAATGCAAGGGCTAGTGCTGAAGTACGCAGTGTATGGGCTGCTGCCCCCCACTTTGAGCCAGCCAGCTTGCCGAGGAGATTGTTTAATGTGTGTACTGTTTAATGTAAGGGTGACAGACCAGAACACCTTCCGGGACTGGACCAAAACGTGTGCGTTTGTGTGTGCATGTGTTTGTTTGTGTGTTTGTGTGCTTGTTTGTATACTGTGTGTGTGTGTGTGTGTGTGTGTGTGTGTGTGTGTGTGTGTGTGTGTGTGTGTGTGTGTGTGTATGTGTTTGTTTGTGTGTCTGTGCGTGTGTGTGTATGTGTTTGTATCTGTGTGTGTGTGTGTGTGTGTGTGTGTGTGTGTGTGTGTGTGTGTGTGTGTGTGTGTGTGTGTGTGTGTGTGTGTGTGTTTGTATCTGTGTTTGTGTCTGTGCGTGTCTGTGTGTGTGTGTGTGGGAGGAAGAAGATGCTTGTTTCTCCACATGCTTCTTGAATCTTGTTCTTGAGGACTTTAGCATCGCCACAGTTTGCTCCGCTACGACCAAGTAGCAACACATGCTGCTTTTGAAGCTACCGTTTTACATATTCAACACTTACATATTTACATATATTCAACCCTTACGAGCCACAGTAGAGCAGCCTGTTTAACCGTCCCGAGAGCCAACAAGACAAGGATATAAAATGGCAGTAAACAAATCCATTGCAAATCGCAGCAGGGGCGACACCATAGGACATCAACCAGCTGACAGACACATCAAAAATGGCTTCGGGTCTTTAGAAAGGCTCATTATGAAAGAGAAAGAAACTCTTTCTCTTTCTTGAAAGACAAAGGATGAATACCAGTAACGAAGTACAAATTACAGAAAAAAGAGTTGATGTGTCATTTTTTTGTAATTGTAATGTTCAATTTCATTCAGAACACATTAACAAAGGCCCGGAAAAAGAGAGCAATCCAATAAAAAGAAGAGACTGTTTCTAAGTGCTTCTTCCTCCAGCTTTCTTAGATGTTAGATGCCATTTGTGAGTCAGCTCGCCTTTTAATTGAGGTTCACGACGGAAGTACAACTCAAACATCATAATAATAATAATGGATTGAATTTATGTAACGCTTTTCTAGACACTCAAAGACGCTTTACAGTGAAGGGGGAACCTCACTAACCACCACCACTCATGCGTGCATGAGTGTGTTTAAAATTACTATGTGTGATTAAATCACTGGAAGATTGAATTATATAACAATGTGATATTTTATTCATCTCCTGGGGGTGACATTGTTTGTCAACAGCAGATAGGACAAGACTGTACACACTCAAGAGGAAAATTTTTCAGCAATGGACCATTGTTGTGTGGGTGTTGTTTTATTCCTATTATTAGTCCAACAGATTGGCTGCAGTTCTTCGATATCCCCCCCTACCCACACACACACACACACACACACACACACACACACACACACACACACACACACACACACACACACACACACACACACACACACACACACACACCACACAGTAACCCAACATTACTGCCTTTCTTCCCCAATCGTTGTGTACCCAAGGGCTACAGATATGTGTATCAAACATAACACACCCACCCACCCACACACACACACACACACACACACACACACACACACACACACACACACACACACACACACACACACACACACACACACACACACACACACACACACACACACACACATGCACACAAACACACAGAGGGTTTGTCTCAAACAATAGTCGGGACAATTATTCCTTAATTATTCCTTGATTAGGAATAATTAACAAAAATGATACATGATTATTATCAAAGATAATGCTTGGGTGAGAGATTGAGCATGGACGTGTGAAGGCGTGCATGTGAAGGCGTGTGTGCACTTATGCGTGTGTGCATGTGCACTTGTGCATGCTTGCATGTGAGCTTGTCTTTGAATAACATAAAAATAAGGACCTCTTATTCCAAGCCTTGCCATCTGTCCGGTTAGTCGTATTCTCCAACCCTCTAATGCGGGATGAATAATTATAGTAAGAACGAATGGTTAAGGGGAAGACTTAATGCATACAATAACAACAAATACGGTCGCTGATTGTATCTCGAACCACTTCTCGAATCAGCTAATTCAGACGATTAGCTGATTGCTGTTCAAGGAGAATTCCGGGGCCGATGGCCCTGAATTAGACATGACTCACTTGTATAACGACCCTCCACGGGTCTATAAACTACAAGGAACACGGTCTACTGTGGGGTCACAGCCCGGCCACCTTTACAATACCCAAAAACATCAGTTCCTGTTATTTGACACAAAGCATCTCCCCCGAGACATTGAGTGTTGAAAATGCAATTTTCAACCTTAAAACGTGATTTTCGTAATGGATTTAACAAAGTAAAAGCATTGCAGAAAAGCAGAATGTGTATGTAAGAGTGTGTTTGGTTGACGTCTGGTTCAAGCAGACTCAACCTGGCCCAGGTCAGACTGCTTGGACTCAGGGCTGTTGGAGGCTGCATTAAACCAGCCATCACCACACACACTCACAGAGATGTTGGGCAAGGCAGCATACAACACCTACTCTGTGTATCGCATTTACTCTCAAACTTTTAATCATCCTCACCCTGTGTCCTCGTCATCAGAGGAGACCAGTTAAGCCACCTAGGTGGTGTGTAGAAAGGGACAATGCGATAGCGTTAGTTAATCGATTTAATTTACTAAATTGAGTTGTAGACCTTTAGCGTGTGGAAAAAGATACTTAAAGAGCCCATGCCATTAAAATCACATTTTTCCTATTGTTTGTTAAATAACATAGGTCTGAATAAGTTTGTGAGCTGTGGTAAGTTTGAAATCTATGCAGTTTATCTGCTGAATGCAATAGGCAATGAAAGGAAAAAGGCAGAAGAAATGAGCCGATCTGGATAAGGTGACACTGTGACGTAGCGTTGTCAAATTATTATTCATGGCCCTGCCCACTTGGTTGGTTCGTAACCACCCACAAGAATTCTGAAGGAGTCGTGATTGAGCTAGTGCTAAATGCTAATACGTGTACGGTAGTTGCTTAGTTCGTAGTAACAGGCTAGTTACAGAATTGTGAATGCAATGGCAGAACGACATCGAAGTACATGAACTGCGACATGCTGCCTGCCGCCGGTTGCCGCGAGGCACCACCGCCGCGAAGCACCACCGCCCGGCTGCGGGCAGCCGGGCGGTGGTGCCTCGCGCCGGCAGCAGGCAGCGCGCGGTTCTGTCTACTACAGATTGATGTGGAAGTGGAAGAACCAGAGACGTCGGAGAACCCGACGAAGTCCTTTGTGATTCATTATATCGTCTGGACGTGCACACAGCTTTTGGCCGTGATAATATGTATTATTTGATATAGATATCTATGTATTATATGATATTATTTAGATATAGAGCTCCAGGACTGTAACGCAAGTGTTGTACACTTCCTTGTTATTTGGATAACCGTTCTGCTGTTGGTGATGGCGCATAACACGTCGGACTCTCGTCTCTGGTATTTCTACAACGAGACTCGTAGTGGGGGTTATCTCAGCCATGGTTGAGAATGAATTGGGGGAAAGGAACTTTGGCTTTGACTCCCTGAAGTACATGAACCACGACATGGAGGAGAAGGGGATTGTTGGCCGCGAATGTATCCCGCTTGAGCCCTGCTTCTATGGCGAGTGGATATGGCGAGTGGATAGTGCCAGGATTCCCTGGAGAAGGATAACAACGTGTGAAATGAACGTGTGGAGAATCTACGCCGCCGCCGTGTGGAGAGGATATGCACGCCGCCGCCGTTGGGACTGGGGTTCGATTCCCAGTCTATATATATAATTTTTTCTTCATTATTTTCTGGTATTAATATATCCAATGACTTGTTGATGAATAAGTTGATGACATTTTATAAAAAGCGTAAGTTTTTATGTGTCAAAAAGACAAACTGTTTTAAAACAGATCTCAATGTTTTGATGATTGTATGGGCATGATGTCACTTCATAGGGCAGAGGGGTATTCCACAAAGCCGGTTTTATCACATAACCGGGCAAATTAACCCAGGGTTTGCGGTAACCCTAGGGTTTCCGTTCCAAAATGAACACGGTATGTTAGTTACTATAGCAACATATGATCTGAATCAAACCTGGTCGGACCAGGTTTTGTGCAGGTTAAGTTTGGAACATAACCCGGTTTTGGGGATTTAAAGCTGCGTTCACCGCAGATTCCATGTGTTCACAATGGCATGCCCTTTTGATGAGAGCCCTGTTGATACCGGAGCGCCAATTATTCGTGCAATCCACCGGGAGAGATTTCTAAGACCACGGCTATATCCGGATGACTTTTTGCTGGAGAGATACAGATTCTCACGCAAATCTTTAATATATTTAAATAGCTTTCTCCACAGTACCTTGCAGTGAATACATTAACGCCTCGACATGTTTCGATTGGTAGTGATTTTCACCTCTTGATATTGATTTATTTTCATTTTGAAAGAAACGACACATCTCTCGCACATCTCAACGCCATCTCTCGTTCGGTTGTTTAGAACTGAAAATCCGGTTCCCAGGACAACATGACATTTTCACTTTCAAGCGGCCCGTTTCCCCATTTCGATCAGGGTTTCCATGATCCATAAATCACTTCTTTATAGGTTTGGCGTGGACGCGCACAACCCTGTGTTGATTGAACTAATGCATAACCGGTAGTGATGTGTCGGTCGCGAACGATCCGGCTCAAAGAGCCGGCTCTTTGACGTGAACGATTGGAACCGGCTCTACGATGGGAGCCGTTTTAAGATCCTATTTGGGAGCCGGTTTTTTTTTTTCAGTTTTTCGCTCTCTCCGCCTCCCCGTCGCTGCATGTGCTTGTGCTCTGCTTTTCGTTTTTTTTCTCCTGCTGTGCCTCGCTGTCTCTCCCCCTGCCCTCCCCCTCCCCCTCTCCCTCTCACTCCTTGCGCGTTCTGCCTGTGGTAAAGCAGAGTTTTTTTTTTTCCTCCGTCGGTGCCTTAATGTCTCCACTGCCCTCGTGTCAAGCGTGTGCTCCACACATCTGACCAATCACACGCAGCTTTCAATTAATAATGTGCCGGGAAAACTATGGCGACACATTAGTATGGCGACACATTAGTGCCATAATTCACTAATGTGATAAAAGATGCATTCGGGCGTATTATATTATTCCACACGCGTAGATATTAACTGCGAGCGCGCAAATGATCTCTGCGCGCGCAAAACAGCCTCTCGCGCGCGCAAATTACCTTAGCGCACGCAAAACAGCCTCTCGCCCGCGCAAATTACCTCAGCGCGCGCAAAACCTCTCGCGAAAGATGTTTTTACGCTCTCGCTCAATTTAATTTTGGCACTATGGGGGAGGGAACCAAGGCAGGGCGGGCTTTCCTATGATTGGCCGTTTCTGAAGCGCGATATTTGATTGACAGCCCTCCTCAGCCCTCCTCTCATTCAATTCTGAATTGTACAGTAAATGGCTGAAAAACGATAGTTACGTATTGTAACTCCAGATTCTATGAGTATAGGCGCAGCCTTTTAAGTGTCGGCCTCATTGTCCTTTAAATAGCTGAAGAAAAGCTGTTTATTGGGAGCAGAACGTCCGCCGGCGCCCGACTATATCTGCGTCGTTGAGGCACGCCGCACGCGGACGTAATTGAGGCCCACGCTGTTGGTGGTCGGGGATTACAAATTTTTCAGTGCTACGGCTCACGCCTAGGGATAACCCAATAGCAATAGCCTTAAAAGGCTGCGCCTATACTCATAGAATCTAGAGTTACAATAAGTAACTATCGTTTCAGCCATTTACTGTACAATTCAGAATTGAATGAGAGGAGGGCTGACAATCAAATATCGCGCTTCAGAAACGGCCAATCATAGGAAAGCCCGCCCTGCCTTGGTTCCCTCCCCCATAGTGCCAAAATTAAATTCGAGCGAGAGCGTAAAAACATCTTTCGCGAGAGGTTTTGCGCGTGCTGAGGTAATTTGCGCGCACGAGAGGCTGTTTTGCGCGTGCTGAGGTAATTTGCGCGGGCGAGAGGCTGTTTTGCGCACGCAGAGATCATTTGCGCGCTCGCAGTTAATATCTACGCGTGTGGAATAATATAATACGCCCGAATGCATCTTTTATCACATTCGTGAATTATGGCACTAATGTGTCGCCATACATTAGTGCCATAATTCACTGATGTGATAAAAGATGCATTCGGGCGTATTATATTATTCCACACGCGTAGATATTAACTGCGAGCGCGCAAATGATCTCTGCGCGCGCGCAAATTACCTCTGCGCGCGCAAAACAGCCTCTCGCACGCGCAAATTACCTCAGCGCGCGCAAAACAGCCTCTCGCGCGTAACAGCCTCTCGCGAAAGATCTTTTTACGCTCGCTCGAATTTAATTTTGGCACTATGGGGGAGGGAACCAAGGCAGGGCGGGCTTTCCTATGATTGGCCGTTTCTGAAGCGCGATATTTGATTGACAGCCCTCCTCAGCCTTCCTCTCATTTGCGCGCGCGAGAGGCTGTTTTGCGCGCGCAGAGGTAATTTGCGCGCGTGCAGAGATCATTTGCGCGCTCGCAGTTAATATCTACGCGTGTGGAATAATATAATACGCCCGAATGCATCTTTTATCACATTAGTGAATTATGGCACTAATGTGTCGCCATAGAAAACACTGAAAAAAAAGTTTCTCTCCACTTTTTTTTTGGAAACCGCAGGCAATTGGCCAAGCTGTATAGCGTTCGTGGGCAGGTGTCAATGCACAGTCACGCACGCAGCAGTCAATGCACAGTCACGCACGCAGCAGTCAAGAAGCGCACACGGCATAAAGAAGGGGAGTCAGTGTGACAATTGAATAGGCCTGTGTGATAATGAGTGGTGACAGAAAACGGAGCAAAATCTGGACTCATTTTAATGCTACGTCAGACTCCACCAGGGCAGAGTGTAGACTCTGCAAAACCAGAATATCCTATCGTGCAGGCTCCACTAACAACCTTCACAGACGGAAGTGGTGCTATTTAGTAATGAAGGTTTTATTCATAAAGCATTGTTATGCTACATTTTTACTCATAAGTGCTTAACAATGTCAATAATGAAACAAAATGTTATAAAATTAGGTTTAAGCTATTAATTAATTAATAATGTAAAACATGTGTATGGGGAGCCGTTTGGGAGCCGAAAGAGCCGGCTCTCCACAGTAAGAAGAGCCATTAGAGCCGCATCTCGCAAAGGAGCCGAAAATCCCATCACTAATAACCGGTGCCGTGGAACCGACAGCTCTGGTTTAGTTGGCACAGGCTCACTCAACCTAGAGTTCAGCGTTAACTCTGTTTGTTAAACGTCCGTTCGTGGAATACCCCCCAGGCCTATGACATTTTCTGTTTTATATCTAGGCTATATTATTCACTTTCTTTTTCAAAAGTTGTAGTTAATATATAAATCAATGTAACTGATCACAATGGAATTTCTTTGATGAAACAGAAAACATTTGTGAATTAACAAATGCATTCATCTGTGTTTCAAAGTAAATTTTAAGCATCGATCATTCAACAGAATCTGTGCTTTGACAGCAGATAATTAACCATACAAATGTTGAATTTGAGAAGGCAAGAAAGAAGAAAAACATTATTGGGCAGATAGAAGACTTCATTGTAGTCACTAGTTGTAAGCCAACATGTATTATTTTGGCAGACGGCCAAACAAAAGCTTTGATTGTAGTCATCCAATAAGGGTCTGGCAAAGCATAAAAACGTGGAACTGGGACGAGACGCTTCTGCAGGTTTAGAACCGGAACCACAGGAACCAGAATCTGGGAGGCAGGCAGGAGAAGTGGAGGTGTGGGCAAGTGGTTGAAGAGCTGGTTTGGTTGACTGGAGAGGAAGCTCAGGAGCAGGCCTCAGAACAGAAGATGGAGCCTCTATGGGCTCGCGATACTGCACAGTCCCTAGTGTGCAGTGCCTAAAAGTATTACCTTTTTTGTATAACAAAGCATAATATCAGATGACAACATGGCTACACAGGAAATGGCACAGATACTAGGTTATTATTGGCTGGGTAAAGTGTTTATAAACTCAACATCTTGTGATTGTTGCAGTATTTATCACTTGGAGCCGGGTGGTGCTTTTCTCCATCACCATGATATTAATAATAATGACTTGCCGGATGTGGGGGTATGGCTCAAACACTGGTGCCTGACTCCACATACGCGCCTTGATCCACAGTACTGCTCGTAGAGTTGGATGAAAAGTGCCTCAAACACACGATTGCAGTCAGGTCACTGTGCTGGGATTCTCCCTCCTGCAAAGTATTTGCAAAGGTATTGAGTAGCATTAGTGTAGTACAAGACATGATGTAATGGCTTGCCTTGCAGTATTGTCATGCTTGCTCAGAGTATTCATTTAGAATATATTTGTTTGTGAATGTGAGCTTAATTCAAATTGTATTCATGATTGTAATCATATACTCGTGAAAATCTGTTGATTCTTGGTATTGTACGGATAATAAATTGTTGTGTTAACTTGGTAGATCTATAGTCTCCTGTGTGTACAAGGAAATATGAAAACAGGCAAGAGAGGAGATTTAACGCTGGTTATGTTGGCTGCCATTGTCATCTCCTTTATTTTACACCACATCAGATATTCTTAGCATTGTTATCTCAATCAATGAATAATCTGATTGAGATAACAATGCTAGTGGGCACGGGGCGTAATGGGGACGGACGCGCAATGCATTGTGGATCCGTCCGTTCCGTTGGAGCTGCGTTGGAGCCTTCGGCTCAAGAAGTTGAAAAATGTTCAACTTTTTCGGCAGCGACGGATCCGTCATCCAACCAGATCGCGTATGCAAATTTAAGCACTGTGACGCGCAGTACCGCGGGAAGTAGGGGTGCTGGGTGTGCTGTTTGAGGCCCTGTCTTATCACAGAAAACGATTATTTCTAAAAACTCCGGCCAAAGTGGAGATTTCTGAAAATGCCGGTTATGTGTTGTCGTGTCAACGGGGAGAAACGGGATTTTAGGTTCTGAAGCGTCACATTATGCACCAGGAAATGCTTAACGTCATGTGAGCGCCCGCTGTACCGTATTGGTCCGAATATAAACACAAACCCCATTGTAAGACGACCTATATTTGGAAAAAAATTTGAAGACCAGATCTTGTTTTTATAAATAAATAAATTGTATTCATTGAAATAATATACGAAAATAAAAAGGCATAGAATAAAACACTGCATTGCCACTAAACAGTAGTGCAAATAGGCCGTACTGATGTGTACACCAAAGACTATTCCTGACACTCCTCTGCCCCGCTGTGTTCGCTCTGGCTGTGGTCCATGGTGCCACGCTCCGCGCTAATGAGTTCACCTGTGGCGATTCGTGCTCGCAGTCATCTCTAACTTACCTGTCTGCTGCTCAGTAGGGCAAACTAAGCAGGTCGGTCTCCCCACTAACCGTCTAACGTCTCCCAGGTACGGTGATGTATACTTTTGGAGTTTACCCAGAACTTGGTTGGAGTTTCCCGGTTTTGTGTGACAAATGACAGTTCTTGTAACGAACGCTTTTCGAAGTAAAACGGACCACCACATCTGGACCTGCTGTGAGTAGAACGTTTATTTTCCTACTAGGCTTACTTGATGTTTAATGTTGGTTCTTGATGTAATTGGACATCATTTGTAGTGTTTTTGCGTGGTTATAGGCCATTTATTTATTCAGGTGGTGTGGTTAAATGTGGATTCAATGTGCTAGTTGTGTGGGCTGATTTAAGACGTCTATAGAGTCTGATGCGTTTGCCAAATCATGTTTTTTATTGAGCCCTTGATCGTTTTATTAGGTGGATTTTTGCCTTTTTAAAAACAAAAAAAATTAAAAGTTAAAACCCTTAAGAATTTGATATATTTCTTTCAAGTATATTAGTCTAGATGCAGCTAAACTATACACAACTGCCAAAATAAAGTTAAAAAAAATGATTCGTATCAAGTTTTAATGAAGTTTCTACAGGTTAAAGGACTGTCGTTTGGAGAAGATTGGTGCCAATATTTGGGGAAAGGAATGCATGATTAATTCAAATTAAGTTAGCTTGAATCAACTTTGCCTTAGTGGTGTGGTTTGAGCACTAAAACGAATCTGCTCGTTCCGTTACTTCACAGGTCAAGGAGGAGAAAGTGATTCTGTGAGTATTAAAACTGAACCATGAAGAAGAAACTGCGAACTGTAAGTCCTTATATTTCCTCTTTATGCTGGGGCATTGTTTTGGCCTCCTCGTTGGCTGAGGTGGAAAGGTGAATGATTTAAATAATGTTTTTTGTTGGTACTTGGGCTAATTACCTGTTTTAGTTTGAACATGTGTCAATGCTGTGTTAGAAGGGTTGTAGTATAGGTTCCAAGTGAATTGTGAGAATAGTAACATAGGGTTTCAGAGTGCAGCCAAAACATACTCCAAGGTTTTGTCTAGATTTTCTTTCGACATGCTTCGCCACTACTTCCTGAACTTTGCATCACGTCACATGAGTTACCGTACTGACGAGGGTTCAGATTGAGTGATCAGAGATGCATGCTAGGGTTCTGCGCTGTCTGAAGCCTCCAGCTCTGTAGTCTTGCCCCCTTCAGGTGAAGGCATGTGTCTTAAGAGGTGGTTGTGAAGTCATTTACATGAACTGGGATGTCATTCAAGATGGTGACAGGCTCTCACCTAAAGGAGAAACGCCCGGGGATGAGATGTGAGGGCTCTTCCTCAACGACTAGAACACCACCTCGGTCCTTCGCTAGAGAACCATGGAGCACCTTTCAACGTTGCCCACCATACATCTTGAAGCCGTAGCTACGGTTTCTCTACCTCCGCAGCTGGAGTAGAGCACAGCTGCAGTCACGAAAAGGGTCCTTGGTGGGATCTTACCGCGATAGGTTCTGATTTAAGAGGACCGAACTTGCAGGACCAGCTGGCCTCCTCCATTACTCTGCAGTTCAGCCTGAGAAAGGCTTGCATCTGAGCCAGCAGAGGGCTCATCGGCCTGCTGTTCATATGGGATGAGGAGAATCCTACTGTAAAGACCTACCAACCAATCCCTGCTCTGTTCAAGGTCTGGTCCGTTCATGACCTACCTACCAACTACTGGGACGTCCGATACCTACCAACTACTGGGACGTCCGATACCTACCAACTACTGGGACGTCTGAAACCTACCAACTACTGGGATGTCTGAAACCTACCAACTACTGGGATGTCTGAAACCTACCAGCTACTGGGATGTCTGAAACCTACCAGCTACTGGGATGTCTGAAACCTACCAGCTACTGGGATGTCTGAAACCTACCAGCTACTGGGATGTCTGAAACCTACCAGCTACTGGGATGTCTGAAACCTACCAGCTACTGGGATGTCTGAAACCTACCAGCTACTGGGATGTCTGAAACCTACCAGCTACTGGGATGTCCGATACCTACCAGCTACTGGGATGTCCGATACCTACCATCCCACCACTGGGGTGACCTAATCAGATTACCTTCTCACCACTTCCACCAAATCCCGTCCCTGTTCTCAGGCTCATCAAAGCGGAAGAGTTTGAGTCTGAAGGAAAACAACTGGACTGCCTGTGGCTCTTCAGGTGGGCATGGCGAGGGTTCTACCTTGCCTGGTTGTTCATGTGGTCAGGGTTTTACCTGGCCTGGTTGTTCATGCGGTCAGGGTTCTACCTGGCCTGGTTGTTCATGCGGTCAGGGTTCTACCTGGCCTGGTTGTTCATGCGGTCAGGGTTCTGCCTGGCCTGGTTGTTCATGTGGTCAGGGTTCTGCCTGGCCTGGTTGTTCATGCGGTCAGGGTTCTGCCTGGCCTGGTTGTTCATGCGGTCAGGGTTCTGCCTGGCCTGGTTGTTCATGTGGTCAGGGTTCTGCCTGGCCTGGTTCTTCATGTGGTCAGGGTTCTACCTGGCCTGGTTGTTCATGCGGTCAGGGTTCTGCCTGGCCTGGTTGTTCATGTGGTCAGGGTTCTACCTGGCCTGGTTGTTCATGTGGTCAGGGTTCTACCTGGCCTGGTTGTTCATGCGGTCAGGGTTCTGCCTGGCCTGGTTGTTCATGCGGTCAGGGTTCTGCCTGGCCTGGTTGTTCATGCGGTCAGGGTTCTGCCTGGCCTGGTTGTTCATGTGGTCAGGGTTCTGCCTGGCCTGGTTGTTCATGCGGTCAGGGTTCTGCCTGGCCTGGTTGTTCATGTGGTCAGGGTTCTGCCTGGCCTGGTTGTTCATGTGGTCAGGGTTCTGCCTGGCCTGGTTCTTCATGTGGTCAGGGTTCTACCTGGCCTGGTTGTTCATGTGGTCAGGGTTCTACCTGGCCTGGTTGTTCATGTGGTCAGGGTTCTACCTGGCCTGGTTGTTCATGTGGTCAGGGTTCTACCTGGCCTGGTTGTTCATGTGGTCAGGGTTCTACCTGGCCTGGTTGTTCATGTGGTCAGGGTTCTGCCTGGCCTGGTTCTTCATGTGGTCAGGGTTCTGCCTGGCCTGGTTGTTCATGTGGTCGGGGTTCTACCTGGTTCGGTTGTTCATGTAGTCGGGGTTCTACCTGGCCTGGGGTTCTTCATCCGGGCGTGATCAGGGTGACGAGGCATACCATGTGTGAGCGTGATGACATGGGGATACGCACTTATTATACATCACAACATTTTAGGAAATGGTCCTTCAAGCTTGAAAGACTGCGACGTGGCTGCCCTTTCTAGCCCCGACATGATAGTTGGCTGGCAGGCCCTGTGGATTGTATCTTCTGGACTCCTGTGCTGGGATGCAAGTTTTTCTTGGGCTGAATTGCAATGCATTTGTCGATGCTAGCTGGACCTGGGAGTTGGGTCCCCCTTTGAATCAGAAACCATCTTGGTAACATCCCAACTAGGGTTCTCTTCATGCTGTAACCAAGCTCTTCTTCAGCTGAGGAGGAAAAGAAATCCTCGCTGGGGCTTCAAGATCTATGAAGAGGAATATTGAAATGTCTGCAATGGTTCCCTCCCGTAGGCGCTGTGGTGTATTCTAGTCGCTGAGAAAGAGCCCTCGCATCCTACCCATGGCGTCTCTCCTTGGGGAGTCCCTGTCACAGTCTTGATGGATGTTCCAGGTCATGTAACTGATGCAACAGCCCTTTTGAACACTGTTTCTCCGGAGGGGGGCACGTCTACAGAACAGTAGACTTCAGACAGCACAGTATCCTAACATGCATCTCTGGCCACTCAGACCACACCCGGATCAATATGACAATGCTCATGCGATGTGAAGCGAGGAAGTAGCCAAAAGACAGATTAGTTAGCTTTTTTTGTACACTGGCAAGCATTGTTAATTGGTTGATAATTAGTTAAATGGGGTAACTGAAATGTTTAGTCAAAATGTTTTGTACATAAACCAACAGCAACAAACTACCAGATCGCCTCAAGGTAAGTCTGTTGGCTGTATTTTGCAATGAGACGACCACAAGATCTTCATCGTCGTTCAGCTCAAGGTGAGGTGCTGGTTACGTTACTTAGGGATGGTTCGTACTGGAACGTTACGATTCCAGTATGACGGGGCTTGGGGTTTCTGTAGAGGTTGGTAGTTAGTTTTGTGCAGTCTGTGAAGCTCTAATGCTGCAGTACTGTGTGGTGGAGGATAATTGGCAGTACGAACAGGATTGGCAATTGCGTTACGTCATCCACACCTTATTATGGCGTCTGGCAGAACGATCAGGATTGGCAATTGCGTTATGTCATCCACACCTTATTATGGCGTCTGGCAGTACGATCAATATTGGCATTTGCGTAAACCTCATAACTAATGAGCGTACCCAATTAAGGTAATCTGGCAGTGCCCCATTTCTATAGGTAACCATCTGCGATTATTGGTAAATCCTTATGCACTAGAAATTAGGAAGGGCACTCTTAAAATATATATATTTTTCATTATCCCACAAAATACCGCAAACTACTTTGATAACTGCGCTCTACAATCAACTCTCGATTTTCTGCGCATACATTTATCGGGTCGCGTAAAAGATGGAGACGACGGCATTTACATACTACGGCTTTTTAGTTCTTCAACAACCCAGCAGCTGAATGTGGCTAAGTATCATTTTACTATCTAAATTACTATTGATATTGCTAGTGTTCTAAATATCTGGGCTGTGATCTGCTCAATATAGTTTCTGCTAGACTTCAGAAACAAAAGGAAGGGTTAAATGTAAGTGTGCTTATTCACGTATTATCAAATGGTATAGCTGTTTAGAAAAGTAAAGTTAATTGTTGCGCAAATGCTACCATAAACCTTTGACTTTTGAATAAATCAAACTAAGCACAAGGCAACTAAGATACGTGGTGACCAAGAACTCTTATATTGATGTTCAGTTTATTATTGGTGAGGCAGTGATGTAAAGCGCGTCGTGGTGTTTTTAAATGGATGAATGTTGTGCTAACAGACGGGGGGGAACTCCAGGCCTTGCAGTCCTGATCCTGTATGATGCAGAAGATGTCAATCCAACCGCACATGTGAGTGTTTGATATTGAAGCTTTCACATTGATTCGCACAGTATTTACCAATCTTTTATAACATTATGATCTTCTCAGTGATCTCTGCAGCGTGGTCGGTGGGAGGAGATGTGGCCGAGCAGTTGAACCAGGCTCTATCGGTGTAAGTGGCTTTCGATCAATGTTGATTTTTGCGTTAAAAGGATGAATATTGGATGCTAATGTGCTTGATTATGATGGTTCAGTACCTTGATTTAGTGTTTGGGAGTCCGCTTCCTGAAGACGTCCAACCTGTGTCTAGTTTATTGCTTCTCTTTCTGAAAAATGTACTCATCGCTTTGGTTAAAAGCATCTGCTAAATGCCCTCAATGTAAATGTAGTTGATTAATAAAGCTAATTTACAGCAGCTTAGAAATGGCACGTCGTCTCCCAAGGTTTAGTTAAATATTGTACAACACAGCTGGTTGGACCTGAGGCTGGGGACCAGAGGGTAACCTCACTACCTGGACCAGTAATGGGGCAGCAGGGTGGACCAGGGTACCATCTCCAAGCCGCTCTGAAACTAATTGTTGAGGCTGATTATTTTTTATTATCTTTCTCAGATTTTCATTCTGACAGTAGTAGTTTATACATTTCTCAACGAGTCAACTTGTAAACTTGAAGTTAGATATTTTTTCCCCTTTTCCCCCAAAAGCAAGGGTGTGCAGGTTTGACCTCCCCGGCTTTGTTACCAGATTTTGGACCCAACTACTGCCGTTTCATGTTAGGTCACGACGCGTTGGTGGAGGAGGAGGGCTGATGGAGGAGAGCCGTCCACCATGGAGAGCCATGGTGGACGAGAGCCGACGGAGGAGCCATGGTGGACGAGAGCCGACGGAGGAGCCATGGTGGACGAGAGCCGACGGAGGAGCCATGGTGGACGAGAGCCGACGGAGGAGCCGTGGTGGAGGTCCTGCCTTAAGAATGATGTCGGGGTGAATGCAGCCAATCTCTAAATTGATTATCACTCTCACTGCTACTGAACGGTTTCTGTTCTAAAATCGGTTACTTCAGCCGTCATCTAATATGGCAGATTTAGAGAAAACCGTCCTTGGCTTAATGGAGCCATCAGTGAAGTTTTATTGAGACTCTAACCCCTCAATGTGAAGGCTAGAGTCTACGCTACTGGTACAAGAATTCTACAAGTTTTATAGTTTGTTTTAAATATTGAGTTTCAGCTGAGGCAGAAGACTGTTTTAATAATGTTAACAGTCAAATTTCAAATGTGTTCTGTTGAATTCACAGAATGTTCTACCATTCTCCTGCATAACACATTTCCAAGTGTGTGCATGGTTCTTATTTGTTTTTTTTAACTTGCAGTGTCTTCTATTCCTCTACATTTTACACCAAAAGCCAGTACTTTGGTTCAGAATGGTTTAAAAGAGGCGTCCAGAGAATAATCCCACCCACTGCTCAACTACCACCCCTGTTTGTTACAGACCCGATGGCCTTGGCTGATGGAGGAACTGCATCTGGAGGACGACCATGAATCTACCTGCCAACAGGTGGTACTGGTTTGCACTGGTTTGCATGAACTGGACATGAGGCAAATTCCCTGCTGTTTGCTCCAGACCAGGACTCTGTGAGGGGTGGTGATGGAGCCGTGCTGAGGACCCGTTGGTGAAGGACGTCCCTTGTGGGGGGGCAAGGACAGCCGACCCTGAGGTGATTATATCTCACACTGCCACCTCAATGTGAAGGAGTAGGCTTCTAGACTAGCCACTCCACCAGCCCTACATCGGTCTCTTCAGCCATCGTTGTGATCAGAATGATTTTGAGAAAAAAGTCCCTGGGTTAATGGAGCTGTGAGTGAACAGTATTTATTCACTCACAATTTTTGCTCTCCATGTGAGGCTGCAGCGTCTGATTTCTCACATTGATTCCCACAGTATTTACCCATCTTTCATAACATTATGATCTTCTCAGTGATCTCTGCAGCGTGGTCGGTGGGAGGAGATGTGGCCGAGCCGTTGAACCAGGCTCTATCGGTGTAAGTGGCTTTCGATCAATGTTGATTTTTGTGTTAAAAGGATGTATATTGGATGTTAATGTGCTTGATTATGATGGTTCAGTACCAGAGGGTAACCCCACTACCTGGACCTGTAATGGGGCAGCAGGGTGGACCAGGGTAACCATCACCAAGCCGCTCTGAAACTAATTGTAGAGGTTGACTATTTTTTATTATCTTTCTCAGATTTTCATTCTGACAGTAGTAGTTTATACATTTCTCAACGAGTCAACTTGTAAACTTAAGGAAGTTGGATATTTTTTCCCCCTTTACAAATGCAAGGGTGTGCAGGTTTGACCTCCCCGGCTTTGTTACCAGATTTTGGACCCGACTACTGCCGTTTGATGTTAGGTCAGGACGCATTGGTGGAGGAGGAGGGCTGATGGAGGAGAGCCGACGGAGCCATGGTGGACAAGAGCCGATGGCGCCATGTTGGACGAGAGCCGACGGCGCCATGGTGGACGAGAGCCGACGGCGCCATGGTGGACGAGAGCCGATGGAGGAGCCGTGGTGGAGGTCCTGCCTTAAGAATGATGTCGGGGTGAATGCAGCCAGTCTCTAGTTTGATTATCACTCACTGCTACTGAACGGTTTCTGTTCTAAAATCGGTTACTTCAGCCGTCATCTAATATGGCTGATTTTGGACCCAACTACTGCCGTTTGATGTTAGGTCAGGACGCGTTGGTGGAGGAGGAGGACTGATTGAGGAGAGCCGACGGAGCCATGGTGGACGAGAGCCGACGGAGCCATGGTGGACGGAGGCCCTGCCTTAAGAATGATGTCGGGGTGAATGCAGCCAGTCTCTAGATTGATTATCACTCTCACTGCTACTGAACGGTTTCTGTTCTAAAATCGGTTACTTCAGCCGTCATCTAATATGGCAGATTTAGAGAAAACCGTCCTTGGCTTAATGGAGCCATCGGTGAAGTTTTATTGAGACTCTAACCCCTCAATGTGAAGGCTAGAGTCTACGCTACTGGTACAAGAATTCTACAAGTTTTATCGTTTGTTTTAAATATTGAGTTTCAGCTGAGGCAGAAGACTGTTTGAATAATGTTAACAGTCAAATTTCAAATGTGTGCTGTTGAATTCACAGAATGTTCTACCATTCTCCTGCATAACACATTTTCAAGTGTGTGCATGGTTCTTATTTATTTTTTTAACTTGCAGTGTCTTCTATTCCTCTACATTTTACACCAAAAGCCAGTACTTTGGTTCAGAATGGTTTAATAATCCCACCCACTGCTCAACTACCACCCCTGTTTGTTACAGACCCAATGCCCTTGGCTGATGGAGGAACTGCATCTGGAGGACGACCATGAATCTACCTGCCAACAGGTGGTACTGGTTTGCACTGGTTTGCATGAACTGAACATGGTGGACATGAGGCAAATTCCCTGCTTTTTGCTCCAGACCAGGACTCTGTGATGGAGGGGTGGTGATGGAGCCGTGCTGAGGACCCGCTGGTGAAGGACGTCCCTCGGTGGGGGGGCAAGGACAGCCGACCCTGAGGTGATTATACCTTACACTGCCACCTCAATGTGAAGGAGTAGGCTGCTAGACTAGCCACTCCACCAGCCGTACATCGGTCTCTTCAGCCATCGTTTTGATCAGAATGATTTTGAGAAAAAAGTCGCTGGGTTAATGGAGCTGTGAGTGAACAGGATTTATTCACTCACAATTTTGCTCTCCATGTGAGGCTGCAGCGTCTGATTTCTCACATGAGTTCTGAAAGTTGTTATTCTGTAAAGGGGACGTATTATACCACCAGGTGTGAGTGTGATTAGCCTAACAAGCGGTTTTGAAAATATGCCCCATATGACATCACTAGTGGGCGTGTCCACCTAGATCTGTGCTGTACAGATCATTCTACCAGCCTACCCAGTGGACCGAAGTAAACGTTGCTCATCTATCCAGCACAGATCTAGGTGTACACGCCCAGTAGTGATGTAATATGTGTCCGATTTTGGAAACGGCTTGTAAGGCTAATCACACTCACACCTGGTGGTATAATGTCCCCTTTTAAAATGAAGAAAAACTGTCTACTGAGGTGTGAGAATGTTTTTTTTTTTTTCATATCCTGATTGTATCGCTGACCCACCAGGATCCGCTCGGATATACGATCGCTACGATGCGACTGCAGAGGTCTCTGGAAGGTCAAGGACAGCTGTGGGTCATCATTGTGTTCAGTCATGTGACCATCAGAACTAAGTGATTCAATTATTTATGGAACTGAACAGCATTTTCATCAACTAGAATATTTCAGTGTTCTGACTTAAAAGATTACAAACTATAGCTGCTTTGCATTTGCTTTAGTTTCTATGCAAGTTGGAAAGAATAAAACAAATCATATTCAATGCCCTCATTAACACTCCAGCCAGGGCTTTGGTTTATACTGGGCGTCACAAGAATACCCCCCCCCCCCCCCCCAATTGCTCAACTACCACCACTGTTTACACAGACCAGGAGTCCTTGCCTGAGGAGAGCTGATGGAGGAGCCGTGCACCTGGAGAACCATGAGTCTGCCTGCCAACAAGTAGTACTGGTATGTTTGCATGAACTAAACATGACTTGTACTGGGAAACAACAGTTTACTACCAGACATTATAGCAAACTACCACTGATGTCAGACCATCAAACTACCACTTTGATTGTGCCCAGACATTGAGGCCAAACGGCCCCGTTTGTCCCCAAACAGGAAGGCGGGGCATAGGGAGGTGATGGAGGACCTGCCTGGTGAAGGACGTCAGGGTGGGGCGAGTGACACCCGACTCCAAGGGGATATCCACTGAGGAGAGAGCTGAAGGAGCCATGCATCTGGAAGGTGAGTCTGTTGCTGATGGAACTCTAAACGGGGTAGGATGGGGTGTTGGGCTCTCCATCAAATGGTGCTGGGTTCCACCCCTGAGTTCTCAGACTACATGGCATGGCGCACTTCTGAATTCACTGGTGCCGTGTTCCAATACCCGTACTGTCCGCACTTACTAGCCAAAATTTGAGTACACAGTACGTTCCAATTTAGATCCGGCGAAAAGAAGTATACTTCAAGGACCCGGATGCCGTACTCAAAACGGGCTAATCGTGAAGTGTGGATCGAAGGATCCACACTTCACGATTAGTACTCCGTACTCAACGGCAGCCATCTTAGCTACGTAGCGGAAGAGGCGGAGCCAGGCTGAGCCAAAGTCGGCGCATTTTCCACATAGCCTGCATTAATAGTCATTTTGTAGTTTTTATCGTTTTTATAGCTTTTTATAGCTGCTAGGCGTAAAGAGTTCACCGTTCAAAGCGGGATGTTTATTGCGGGGGAGGAGCCACGGCGGCAGTCGTGATCGTCATTTCCGGTGCACCACAGAGTACTCGATTTGGAACAGCACTCGCATCTAAAAAATGTGCGTACTCAAGTGAGTACGGATAGTGCAGATAGTGTACTTCCTTTAAGTATACTCATGGAAGTACGGGTATTGGAACACGGCACAAGACTCTTTGGCTCGGACGGTCTGCCAGATAACTGAATCGTTGTGTCCTTTTGTATTCATATCATCCGTCTTTGTAAGGTGCAGTTGAAATGCTGTGTCCAGTCTGGGACACACACCTGAGCTGCGTCAAGCCTGTATCTCTGACCAGCTGGAGTCCCTTAGGTCAGTAGCCCACTGCTGAAGATGACATGGATATCGTGTTCATTGACTACAGGTGTAATAACCTTTTGATAATGTGACACTATCTAGACAACTGAACAATATGCTGTTTTCCTCTGTCCACATTTCAGTGATCCACAACCGCCACTCATCGCTGGCCTGTGGATTCATCTCCTTCACTCACACAACGTGACCTTGGCCTATGGATTCATCTACTCCACACTCACACAACAGGACTTTGGCCTGTGGATTCATCTACTCCACACTCACACAACAGGACTTCGGCCTGTGGATTCATCTCCTCCACACTCACGCAACGTGACCTTCTCACCATCTGTTGCACGTTTGGATGCACCTAGCGTGTTCCATCGAGGGTTCCTTCCTCCCCACAGTGGGAGGGTTCCTTGTCCTTCAAGGCGTCGGGGTTCAGTGTTAGGGACAGAGTTAGGGACAGATGGCTGCGCTGGATTCACGATATACGCTTTGTGATCAAAATGGGTTCGGACATTGGACAAAACGCTTCCCAAAATGTTTCAATGTGCAAACGATTTTATAAAATGTATACTCATGGTGTTTATATAAAATCGTATATAACAAATTCTACCTGGTTGTGTGGCTTTTTCTGCATGTTGTGCATTATGTGATGTTTAATACTGACCATAATGAGTTAACCTATACACATCTACCCTACCCCCCCCCTCTACCCTCACCTTGACCCCCCCTCTACCCTCACCTTGACCCCCCCTCTACTCTCACCTTGACCCCCCCCTCTACCCTCACCTTGACCCTCACCTTGACCCCCCCCTCTACCCTCACCTTGACCCCCCCCTCTACCCTCACCTTGACCCCCCCCCTCTACCCTCACCTTGACCCCCCCTCTACCCTCACCTTGACCCCCCCCCTCTACCCTCACCTTGACCCCCCCCCTCTACCCTCACCTTGACCCCCCCCCTCTACCCTTACCTTGACCCCCCCCCCTCTACCCTCACCTTGACCCCCCCCCCCCTCTACCCTCACCTTGACCCCCCCCCCCCTCTACCCTCACCTTGACCCCCCCCCCCCCCCCTCTACCCTCACCTTGACCCCCCCCCCCTCTACCCTCACCTTGACCCCCCCCCCTCTACCCTCATATTAGACATTCTCTGATACTATTGGCCGAGGCGGCGGGAAGCATATGGCGAGTGGATAGTGCCAAACCTAAGGATTCCCTGGAAGAGGCGAAGGAGCAGCCTACCCTACGTCGCCGTGGGAACGTGGGAAATTTTGAATGGGATTGATTGGGACTGCAGACAGAGACCAGCAGCGACGTCACGGCGGCGGCATGGAAGATCCGTCCACCTGCGGCGGTGTCACGGCGACGTACATAAGGAAATTCAGACAAAATGTACGTCTACTCTCGACGTGTGGATAAGTTCGTCGCCACTAGTGGAGGTAGTGGGCACGGGGCCGTGCCCACTACCTCCGTCAGTCAACGGACCTGGGAAGGCGTGGCTGACTGATGGGGGAGTAGTCTTTGCAGAGGCATCCGTCAGCCAATCAAATCGCTTCGCCGGGTTCTTCCCGCTACTTCCTGCTTGTTGAGATGCAAGATGACCCGCTTTCCCGCTTTCCAGTATCGTCAGAGCCCGAGTCGCGTCACAGTGCTTAAATTTGCATACGCGATCTGATTGGATGACGGATCCGTCGCTGCCGAAAAAGTTGAACATTTTTCAACTTCTTGACTGAGCCGAAGGCTCCAACGGAACGGACGGATCCACAATGCATTGCGCGTCCGTCCCCATTCAAAGTCAATGGGGATCAGTCAACGGACGGAGGTAGTGGGCACGGGCGTAAGACGCCTGCTGCCCTACGTCGCCGTGAGAACGCCTGAACTAGGTATGTGGCCACAAAGCGCTTCAGTGTGATTTTATGACGTAGTTTACGACTAGTGTTTTATACAACCAGCACATTTATATCACTTGGAACAGCAATGTATAATGGTGTAGGACGGATAAAGTGTTGTTTAAATGTAGGCCATTTTGATGGTGCCTGTTTTGATACTGTTATTCACTCTCAAAGTAGACCTATTGTTGTTTTAGTTGAGATAATGAATTGCTAATTTGTTTGGGTAAAGCGCTTCATTGTGATTTTATGACTTAGTTTAGGATTTACTAGTGTTTTATACAACCAGCACATTTATATCACTTGGAACAGCAATGTATAATGGTGTAGGACGGATAAAGTGTTGTTTAAATGTAGGCCATTTTGATGGTGCCTGTTTTGATACTGTTATTCACTCTCAAAGTAGACCTATTATTGTTTTAGTTGAGATAATGAATTGCTAATTTGTATGGGTAATTTACTGTAATTAAAATGGGTAGGTCTACAGACTTGGCATTAAACACCACTGAAAGTGTTATCTTTTACTACAGTATATCTGTTAAGAGTCACATTCATACTTAATATTTATATTAATGTAATTAGATAAATGAATTTGATTTGAAGGTTTATTTTGGTTATTGGTTATTGGGTTTATTTAATCAGTCATACAGAAGAAATTGTGTAGATTATTCATTGATTGAGATAACAATGCTAAGAATGTCTGATCTGTGTAAAATAAAGGAGATGACAATGGCAGCCAACATAACCAGCGTTAAAGCTCCTCTCTTGCCTGTTTTCATATTTCCTTGTACACACAGGAGACTATAGATCTACCAACACAACAATTTATTATCCGTACAATACCAAGAATCAACAGATTTTCACGATTACAATCATGAATACAATTTGAATTAAGCTCACATTCACAAACAAATATATTCTAAATGAATACTCTGAGCAAGCATGACAATACTGCAAGGCAAGCCATTACATCATGTCTTGTACTACACTAATGCTACTCAATACCTTTGCAAATACTTTGCAGGAGGGAGAATCCCAGCACAGTGACCTGACTGCAATCGTGTGTTTGAGGCACTTTTCATCCAACTCTACGAGCAGTACTGTGGATCAAGGCGCGTATGTGGAGTCAGGCACCAGTGTTTGAGCCATACCCCCACATCCGGCAAGTCATTATTATTAATATCATGGTGATGGAGAAAAGCACCACCCGGCTCCAAGTGATAAATACTGCAACAATCACAAGATGTTGAGTTTATAAAACCTTTACCCAGCCAATAATAACCTAGTATCTGTGCCATTTCCTGTGTAGCCATGTTGTCATCTGATATTATGCTTTGTTATACAAAAAAGGTAATACTTTTAGGCACTGCACAGGGAGAACTGTCGCGAGCCCATAGAGGCTCCATCTTCTGTTCTGAGGCCTGCTCCTGAGCTTCCTCTCCAGTCAACCAAACCAGCTCTTCAACCACTTGCCCACACCTCCACTTCTCCTGCCTGCCTCCCAGATTCTGGTTCCTGTGGTTCCGGTTCTAAACCTGCAGAAGCGTCTCGTCCCAGTTCCACGTTTTTATGCTTTGCCAGACCCTTATTGGATGACTACAATCAAAGCTTTTGTTTGGCCGTCTGCCAAAATAATACATGTTGGCTTACAACTAGTGACTACAATGAAGTCTTCTATCTGCCCAATAATGTTTTTCTTCTTTCTTGCCTTCTCAAATTCAACATTTGTATGGTTAATTATCTGCTGTCAAAGCACAGATTCTGTTGAATGATCGATGCTTAAAATTTACTTTGAAACACAGATGAATGCGGTTGTTAATTCACAAATGTTTTCTGTTTCATCAAAGAAATTCCATTGTGATCATTTACATTGTCACATTGATTTATATATTAACTACAACTTTTGAAAAAGAAAGTGAATAATATAGCCTAGATAGAAAACAGAAAATGTCATAGGCCTGGGGGGTATTCCACGAACGGACGTTTAACAAACAGAGTTAAGGCAGATTTAGGGTCGTTTTAGACGCAGAGACGTAAGCACGTAATTTACACAAGGGACTTGTTTTAGACAAGTTTTGATTTACGGTTCCTTTAAGGTTCCTTAAGGATTGCGCGTGTTGCAAGGGGATTCTCCGCCAGAACAGTAGGGGGAGCAACGAACGAATCTGTGGGCGTGGAAGTGGAAATCGCTGGCTTGTTTATATTTATGCACTTCCAGTATTTTCGACGAGAGTAGCAGTAGCTAAGTTTAGGTTAGCGGTCTTTTTCCACACTCTGAACAACCGGAAATGTGAGACTCCTGAAAGGATGTGGTTAGCTGGCCAATCAGTCTTTGCGAGCTGCGTAGGGCCGTAGTGTTTTAGTCGCATAGTCAGGAATTTTGGGCGACGCACTTAAGCACGTAAGGGGGGATATTTTACCGCGCAAGGGGGGGTTAAGGCCGATTTAGGGTCGTTTTAGACGCAGAGACGTAAGCACGTAATTTACACAAGGGACTTGTTTTAGACAAGTTTTGATTTACGGTTCCTTTAAGGTTCCTTAAGGATTGCGCGTGTTGCAAGGGGATTCTCCGCCAGAACAGTAGGGGGAGCAACGAACGAATCTGTGGGCGTGGAAGTGGAAATCGCTGGCTTGTTTATATTTATGCACTTCCAGTATTTTCGACGAGAGTAGCAGTAGCTAAGTTTAGGTTAGCGGTATATCTAAATAATATCATATAATACATAGATATCTATATCAAATAATACATATTATCACGGCCAAAAGCTGTGAGCACGTCCAGACGATATGAATCACAAAGGACTTCGTCGGGTTCTCCGACGTCTCTGGTTCTTCCACTTCCACATCAATCTGAAGAAGACGCGGTCGTTTGAGATTCATAATAGCCTATCGTCTGGAGGCTCACACAGCTTTTGGCCGTGATAATATATATTATATATTATATGATATAGATATCTATGTATAATATGGGTTTCTAAGAGCCATTGCGATACATCCACCGTAAACAGAGCGCATGGTACCGTGGCTACAAGCTGCTCAGGGCCAGGTGATAATATATATTATATTATATTATATAGATATCTATGTATAATAGCCTATGGGTTTCTACGAGCCATTGCGATACATCCACCGTAAACAGAGCGCATGTGGCTACAAGCTGCTCAGGCCCAGTGCCACACCCCCACCGCCCTCCTTGACCTGCCTTGACACGCCCACCGTAACCAGAGCGAATGGTACTGTGGCTACAAGCTGCTCAGGGCCACACCCCCACCCCCCTCCTTGACCTGCCTTGACACGCCCACCGAAACAGCGCGTTTGGGGGAAGCTCAATGTGCGACTGGTTCGGAGTGGCTGTAACTCTGCACCACGGCTGAATTTCGGGGACGTCTTTGAATACTGTGTTTGTGGCCCACTAATACCTATATTAAAGCATCCATAAAATAGCATGGCATGGGATCTTTAAGAACACATCAAGTAGGCCTGTTAGAATATAACATGCAACCAGAACGGACAAAAAAATATAATGTGATATTGCGAACCCACATTGTCGGATACAGCCTGATAATCCGGTTATAAGTTTAATTGTCCTCTCTAATAGGTATGAGGTCCCTCTCTTCCTCTTTCAACTCAACATATTAATCAGCCCCATCACTTTGTGTTTCAAGTGGTTCAGGCAATCTGTGCCATCTCTTATATATTCTCATCATTACCCCCAACCACTTATCAGGTTATTTTATGGAACGCTTGTTTTGGAAGTGATTCATTATCATTATCACCATCAAAACGTTCAAATGAAAGAAGTTTGTTTCTGAGAAAATAACATATAAGGCCAATATACTTTATATAGCGACATACATTTGAATAGGGAACAATTTTGATGTTAAAAACAGTAGGCCTATCATAACGGTTCACTGCAGTTGTATAATATTATATTAGAGTAATGCTCACGTCTAGCTCTAATGGTAGCACATGGAGCATTCGTTCTCCCAGGGTTAGGGGTTAGATTCCCACTGCGTCCACCTAAGAATATGTGCATTCATGGAAATAGTAGGCCTAAGTAATGCTTTGGTTTAACGGGTATGTGACAGAGAGAGTTTGAAAGAGGGAGATAGAATAAAAGGAAATCAGGCTGAATAGATTTTATTAATACAAACTTTTTTTTTTTTTTTTTTAAACAATGCACGGTGAGCTGCAATATAGTTTCAGAAGAGCCAGATTCTCTTACCGGAGCAAGATCCTAGCTCATTTAGACGGAGAAATCAAACATTAAAGCACATTTTTGGAAGGAGTCATAATTGAATGTGTTTTTTTATTGTAATCTATTTACTCTCGCAAAATGTGTAGTTTATAATTATTAATCTTACCTATTTAGTGTTACTTCCATAATTCCATTCTAGACCACTAGAGGGCAGTATAACCATAGTTGGAGTAAAAGCAACAAGTATCATGGATGCTTAATAATAGTAAAAATTCATGTCGCTAAAGCTATAGTGGAATAAATGTCAATCACAGTCTCTTTGTTGTGACATAACAATTCAGATAATTCATATTTATATACAATTTATTCTGAATAGCTAATTGATTTGTAGACAGAGATCACACATATAGATAGGGAAGGAAGAGAAATGGTGTGAAAAGCTGCTACTATTGTGAGTGTCTTGTAATGGATCTAGTTTGTGTATACTCCATGACAAGGCGTGAGGGGTCCTTGTTCAATTGACTGGTTGAATTGACTGGGTGTTAACAGTAGCGTCACTAGGCTGTTTTATTCGGGGCCAAAGCCCCGGATATTATTTAATTAGCACTGAATATGGTTTTTGAAAAAAACAACAACGAATGGAACTTAAAGGGACACTGTGTAAAAATTACTCCCAACTAGTGGTACAATTGTATATTGCATTCAAACTAATAGTGCTCGCTTGTTCAAAAACTACGGTGGGCAGTATGTGCCAAGAAGCTGTGTCATGTCATCCAATACTACCTCATCGAGTCATTCGAGTGATGATGAGGTTCGTTATTTCAAACAAATTTCAAACTGCAGTGAATCATTAGTGTAAGCTAATGATGTATGAGTAATTACTCCTCGAGCAAGATAATGAATTATTTCAGTCATCATTCACGCTGGCTTAGAGTGAAAACGCGTTTGCATTTCCTGTACCACGTAGTGCTTTTTGTCCCTCTCGGCAGTTCATAGACCGGAAGAACATGGAAGCCTCCATGAAGCTTACCCGTCCTATGTAACTACATATTAATTATTCTTCGCTCAGGAGGATAAGTGCGATTTTTGGCAGAGATAATTTTACACCAATGAGGACTTATTTATGAATGAATACGTTGATTTGAGGTTATAAATGACTTAAAATTAGAGCTGTCAAGCGATTAAAATATTTAATCGTGATTAATCGCATTAATGTCATAGTTAACTCACAATTAATCGCGATTAATCGCAAATTCTTTTTCTATGCTAAATATCCCTTGACTTTTTTGTCCCATAATTCTTCTCATTTTAATTCTCTTATCAACATGGTGAAGTGCATCGGCTTGTCTTGTGCAAATGATTTTTTATTGATAACAACATTGGCATATACTGATCAAAACAGGACGATACAAAAAAAGAGCCTATAGTGCAATTAAACGACTGCTTTGAACAAATGTCATTTGAACATAGCAGTCAGGCTACTGCTTCTTTGTTTTGAGCCAAAGAAAAAAAAAAAAAAACGCGTTAACGCCGTTAATAACGCGTTTAACTGACAGCTCTACTTAAAATGTTACAGTGTCCCTTTAAGATGTTTGGGGATAAGAAGCACAGCAGTCAGGGAGCTATTTAATGCTATAAAAAAATGAGTACTTTGTTTATTTAGGTAAAGCATTATCAACATTTTTTCATGCACAATAAAAAGCATACAAAAAATAATAATTTGCCTTTCATTTTCTTTTTCCCTCTGGGCTAAGCCCCGGATGTTTATGAAACCTAGGAAGACCCCTGGTTGTTCACCCCGACTACATTATCTAATAAAATAATATAATCTCCATGTTTGACTGCTGACAAAACAATGATTGAAAATTGATACCAAAAAGCCCAAACATGAGTCTCGAAATTTGTGAAAATGTGTTAAAAAGTGCTAGCCTACTCCCGGGTACCGCCTTTAAAAAACACTTTCCTTTTTTCTTAATCCCTGTTAACGCCCCCTGAAGATCAGTTTAAATGAGTGACTGACTGAATGAATAAATAGTCACTCAATGTACAGTAGATTAGCTGACAAACACAAATATGTGGACAACATTACAAACATAAAAACGAGTATAAAAATCTGCAATTATGGAAAATGTGTTAGAAAAATATACAGCGTGAATAAAAACAGTGAAAGATTTATTTTATTCAACAGTATTATTCTAACCTTGAATTGTACTGTAATTGACGGAATCAGGTCTCTGTATCGGCGAAAACTTGCAAAATAAAAGTCCCAGAGAGCCAGAGTGAAAAGGTGCTATTGGTACATCACAACGCTTGCTGAAAAATAACTAAAGTGCTGCTTCAAGGGAGTGATGTGAGCATAAAATCAAGTCTTAAGAATCACAAAAACAGAAAGGAAATGTACAAAAAAGCTTATCAGAGGTTGAAATAACACAGCTTGTCTTTAAGAAGGAGAAAAATAAAACACCTTTGGAGTATTACCCTTTCATTTTCATAAAACAGTTTAAAAATAAGAATACAAATTATAATAAATCCACTTTAAACCTTATGAACTAGACTCAACCCAGTTCTGATAGAGTTTGTTTGAAGTACAGGCCCCAGTCCTGCACTGTTGGATGGCGGCCAAGAAGGAGCCGGCCGCCTCAGCCCCTCGTCACAGACCAGACCGCCTCTTCATTTGCCTACGAGATACTTCCTGGAGTACAACACAGGGGGGGCTTCTCCCGCTCGCCACCAGTAGAAATAACAGCGCCAGTGTTTGATACCTTAACTCTGTATGCGTAGAATCTCAAACTAAAGGTGACATGGAAACACTTCTAACAATCACAATGAATTTAGACCAGAAACAAAAATGACAGATGAGTAGATACACAGGAACTGAAAGCCTCCAAGGTCTCACGCCTCATGCACGGCTATACAAAGGCCCATGCGTCGTTGAACCACAGGTCTTGTCCCCTATTTGTCCTTTCGTCTCCAGTTAAGTGGTGAGGCCTCCGGCTTCTCTTGCTACTGTTTCTCCTGGACTTGTAGCATCTGCTGCCTGGTAGAGCCGGTCAGGCTGCTACTTCCCAGGGTCGAGTCTCCCTCTTCACGCCTCTTCATCCAGCCCAGCACGTAGAACCGCAGCATCAGGAAGAACCCTGCAGGGGTTAAGCACATGGGAATGAGGGATCAGACTGCATTCATCTCAGACGGGAGATGCACATGTTTAGAAAGTACAGCCCAGTGATAGAAATAAAAGAGATAAAAAAAAAAACGGTGTAAAGGGTATACATACAACATATATATATATATATATATATATATATATACACACACAGTGTTCGGAGTAACGCATTACAAAAGTAATGCATTACTGTAATGCATTACTTTCTGCTGTAACGCGGTAATGTAAGGCATTACAAAAAAAATAAGGTAATATTTTGCTCGGTACTAATCTCAGTAACGCACGTTACAATGCACTTTAAACCCAAAATTAACTTGTGTTTTTATGCATAAATGCATGCATGAAAATATTGCTGAAATAAATATATTCATAAGGAATAATGTTGTGTAATAATATATATTATTTTAACTTAACTGATATCTTTCAATATTAAATACCTAATGCAATGATAACAAAAGTAAAGTAAAGTAAAAGTAAAACCCCTTTTCAATTCCTCTCTGTGTCGGTGTCTCAGTGTTGAGCATTTGGGTCCACCTGCTCTACTTCCCCATAACAATATGCTACACTATTGAAACTACCCTGTAGTGACCACCACCAGGAAACCCACTAGAACAACCAGGTTAGCATGCTTTAGGGAGGGGATGTCTTTGCTGCTCATTTTTAGGCTGTATTGATTTGGAACAGGAAGGGGCAATGTCAAACATTTACTCATAATCCTCATTATGGAGAAGTTAATCCCAAACCATAAACCAGACATCATTAATTATTATACCGGATACATTAACTCATGAATCATGACTTTTGCCTTAAGTGTGCAATAGGCAACAAGCTGCCCTTTGACCCTAGACTGCATTTGACAAGGTCTCAGGTGGCTGTTAGTCCTCCAACAATAGGACATTGATAATGTATCATTATGTCAAAGACTTTACATATGCTAAGAAATATATAAAATATTTGTACACCACCATGGTTTGCTTGTTTAAATTAATATATAAAGTTATAATGTGTACGATAACACATTATCATATTGATGACACATCCATGAAGTACTTTTAACTGTAAATACTTGCTTAATAATCAGTCATGCATGTTGTATATCCTATTTAGGCAAATCCAGTTTGACACATCAATATTAAAACCAATGATGTTAATATATTTTTAAATGAAGAACTGTGTGGTCCCAATAGGATACACACTTAAGATAGGATGGAGCACAATGACCGTAAAGGATACATGTTATACTCTGATAAGCGCTAAGGCCTGGATAGCAAGGCAATTATTTCGATCTGATACCACCAACTGCAGGCTGAAAGTCTGTGTCAAAGCATACTGCACAACAGAAGGCTGAAACTGTCAAAGCACACTACACCACAGCAGACTGAAAGTCTGTGGCAAAGAACACTACACAACAGAAGGCTGAAATGTTGTCAAAGCACAGTACACAACGGCAGGCTGAAAACAGTGTCAAAGCACAGTACACAACTGCAGGCATTGTCTGCCAGGAGTTCATGCCAGGAGTCACTAAAAAAATAGGCTCTTTAAACAAACCAACTCAAATTTCAAGAGATTGGTTTCTGAGGTTGTTTCTGTTGTAGAAATGTGGCTATCGATACTTACTAACATAGACAATCTAACAACTCTAAAACAAATGAAGAATACAGGGTCACTGAGACAAAGACTATTGACCACCTTCAATTTGTCAGAAAATGCATGAAAAGATTGCTGAAATATATATATTCATAAGGAAAAATGTTGTGAAATAATATATATTATTTTAATTTAACTGATATCTTTCAATATTAAATACCTAATGCAATGATAACAATCGCCCCTTGACGTTGACCATAATGACCATCTCAGAGACAGAGAGAGAGACTGACAGATCTGCTGCTCACCTTGAAACGAGTTGAGGATGCAGGACAGGAAGAGGACGAAGGTGCTGAGGGGTCCAAAGTCCAGGAAGCCCAGGCCCCAGGTGGTCCCGAAAAGACAGCTGAGCCCCCAGATGCTGAGGAAGACCACCTTCTTGTGCCTCCACTCGTTCCGGGTGCGGCTCTTCCAGTAGGCCAGGAAGAGCATGAGCAGGCCTGAGGACACCAGGCCCACCAGCATGCTGATGTTGATCAGGTAGTGGGCCAGCAGGGCCTGTGGAGTGTTCCTCATCCAACACCTGGAGGGGGAGGTACAAGGGTTTAGTCCAGAGGGCGCTTTGACTCCGAGACAGAAAGCTCTGGGTTTGAACCCCCTTGTCCACCGTCTACCAGAAAGCATACTTGAGCAAGAAGCCTAACCCAACCTTCTCATTTATGAATTCACTGTGAGTGAGACTTTGTATCGAACAATCTGCAAACTGAAACTGTGTTTAAAGGCTCAGTGAAACTGTTGTCGGTCACTCTGCTATAGAGGAGACTGTAAAATGCATTCATTTAAAAAGGTTATTTTCTTAAAAAAAGGAAAATAACTAGCTTTTATTTTCAAGTCTCCTCTGTCCTAGACGCAATATCTCATAAAGGAATTGCCAGGTCGCAGGATAATGTCATGTTTTTCCTGCTTTTGCAAGGAAACCTGGGTGGTGTTTGTCTTGACTTTTGAGTCTACATGCACAACCCCCCCCCCCCCACACACACAAACACAGCACACATGTACTTACATCAAGTAGGGGTTGGAGGGATCATCGCTGGGCCCCACCTCCATTATACCGTAAATTTTTCCTATGAGTACAAGGATGAGGACTGGAAGAGCTGGTAGAGCTGAGAAACACGTTGAAACACTGTTACAGTTTGTACTCATATACTTATTTAACCTCTATCGAAATACATCTCCTAAAAATTGTGATGTATTGGGGTACCACAAGGTACCCACAAGCCATGTTACCATCTAATTCAGAAAATATTAAGAATGAAAATTATGTTTAAAAGAAAATTGGTACATTTTCAGGCTTAAGTCAATTCATTTCCTTCACAACTTGGTTTTTTCTACTCACTGCAGCATAATGTGCAAAGCTGCAACTCAATGGTAACGTTACTACAGACAAACATGTGACTCACCAAAGCCTATCAGGTACCAGAAGTAGGCTGTGGGGGAGGTGCTAAACACCATGTAGACCATCCAGAAGGTGTAGAACACCTCCATGGCCATCCAGGTGAAGGAGCTGAGCAGGGCGTAGTGGAGCCCCAGCCCCACCCAGCGGCAGAGCCCCTCCCCTCCCACGTTGGCCAGAGTCCCCGTGAAGAAGAAGAGCAGGTTGAGGAGGAAGAGCAGGTTGAGGAGGAAGTGCGACACGGCTAAACCCAGGTGGACCGGGGAAGACTGCTCCTTCACTCTCCTGGAGAGACGGAGGGAGGGAAATGGAGAGGGAGAGGGAGAGAGAGAGGGAGAGGGAGAGGGAGAGAGGGAGAGGGAGGGAGTGGGAGAGGGAGAGAGAGTGAGAGGGAAGGGGGGGAGAGGGAAAGAGTGTGAGAGTGAGAGAGAGTGAGAGAGAGAAAGACAGACAGACAGAAAGACAGAGTGAGATATACGGATACAGAGAGAGAGAGAGAGGTAAAGAGATAGAGAGAGGTAAAGAGAGAGAGCAATAGACAAATGGGAGTGGGAGAGAGAGATAGATAAAAGAGAGAGAGAACATTACATAATTGTATTAGTTAAACAAACCACGATTGTTTTGGCATTGATCATATTAATGACATTATATAATTAAAAAATATCTGCATTATGAATAATTATTATAACATTAATCTTATCATTAGTCTGAATCGATATCAACACAAAGCAGGGCTCTACAGTTGGACCTAAAAATAGATATGTAGGAACCAGAGAAATAATTTACCAGTAAAGTAAAGAAAAACACCAACTGTAAAATTACACTTTTCAAAATTTTTGCTCGCAGTTCGCACCCCAGTGAACGGGCTCTGTAGAGGGAGAGCAGTGAGCTCCAGGCTGATAGATAATGTAGGTTATACAAGAGGTTCTATTTTCTTCTAGGTTCTGTTTCCTGGAACTTCTTTCAGCCTTTTGCTGTAGAAACATATTTTATTGATTTATTTTACACCTGTTTTCATTGAGATATTGTAGTCTTATTCAAAACATTGCTGCTGAATAATGACTATGCGTTTTATGAAAAAATATTGAAGCAATGCTAATTCTGATCCTAATTTATTTTATTTTTTTCTCAAAAATAATATAAAAATAGAGAGTACTGATAAAGCCCCGAACCGTATTCTAGCAGTAACGAAAATTGTAGTTATATTGATAGGATTCTAATAATACCCAACCCTAATGACGAGTCACTCACCAAACACAAACTTCAAACACTAACCTCAGACCCCTTGTCAGCACCCATGTGTTTCTTCTCATGTTGTTGCCCACAGTTGTTTACCACTTTGGCGATAAATTCCACAAGCATGAAAGTTCCAACCCCTCACTCAAGTGAAAGTGTGTGTGTGATTGTTTGTCACACAAACAGTATAAATACTATGTTATAAATTATTTGTTGATAAACAATTTTACTCAAACATTTTTACAAGTACTCCTAAATTTCTTTGTGTACTCGTACTCCTACATGTTTCCTTTGGGAGCACATGTACTCCTTGGGAAAAAGTTTAGCGTAGAGCCCTGGATGTGGCACTGTGTTGCTAAGGCATTACCGTTTGTTGCAGAGGAAGATGAGGAGGGCAACACAGCTGATGGTGGACACGGCGTTGCCCAAGGATGTAATGACTGTCAGGGCCAGCAGGTGGGGCACAGTTCGACGCTCCAGTCGCTGGAAGAGCCCAAAAAGATTTTGCTCAACAATTACATCTCTTCAGGGTTATCTGTCTGTCTGTTTAAATTTAAAAAAAAAATTTAAATAATTGTTGGATCCAATAAAATAATTTGGAAATCCAAATGATCTTTTGTTGTTGTATTTTTTGTTAAATTATTACTTTCCTGAGTAAGTAGCTGTGTAATAAGCTGGATCGTGTTCAGCGAGACGGTCAATATTGTGAAATAAAGCCTGAGGTTGCTATTTTGCTATATGACCATACAGTATATTCTTGATGACGTGACTTAATCTGGCCCCTTTCAAGAGACACAAAGATAAAGACAAAGATCCATGCTGTCTCTAAGACAACTTACCACCATTATGGTGAAGTATGTCAGATGGTAGCATTGGCACTCTGTTTTCTTGGCTCCCATGACTTCTGTCACACATCCATCCTCCTTCCAGTTGACCTTCTGTGGATCTACAGCAACACAGGGTTTGTATGAAAGACCGAGGCGGCACATGGTGTAAACAGGCAGGCATGAGGTCATGGAGATGCTTAATGGAGAGGGTTTCAATGGTTACGATTTGATCCACACCTGTCTTGGTGTCCCACGAGACACATTTTCGTGAATGGGTTTTCTGAAAATGGAAAGAATATTGGGATTCAAAATGCATTGGTTGAAGGTGAAAATCTCTTCAGGCTAGAAAAAAATAGAAGTATTATTAAACTGCGATCTGCAACAAACACAATATCACATTGCAGAAGAGTTTGAACCATTCACAGCATTCGTCTTACTTGGACCAATGGAGAACGCACATGGAGAGCCTTGACAACAAATGGTCAAACTCTTCTGCAATATTTTAATGTTTTATTTTTATGTTTTATCGCGGTGATTAATCACTTATATTTGGTGCATGTCAGAGGCCTTGTTAACAGATTTATTGTCACAAATTCATACAGGCAAGCTAACGTGTAAAAACTGTAGAGATATACTGATCCCTATGTGGATGCACACATGTACCCACACATTCACTTACATTTAAGGCTTCGTGGTGGAAACCAATCCTGATGGGTTCGCTCAGATTAGTGATGACTTCATTCTCCACGGTAATTCCCACCACATCCTCCAGTATTTTCACATCCCTCTTCGGCTCCTAACACACACACACACACACACACACACACACACACACACACACACACACACACACACACACACACACACACACACACACACACACACACAAACATGTAATTAACCTGCAATTATTTACAAACCAATAAAATATTTGTGTTGTGTGTTTCATTGTGTGGGTACAAAAGGTATTTTGTCTTTTGGGTCCACGCCTGAGCTTTTACATTCTCAGGAAATACCACCAGTTCCAGATCACTAGAGTCCTGTACAGACATGCCCCCTGTCCTACTCCCTCTTAAAGGAACAACCAGGTCATGTTCTCTGACAGAAGGCCATGGGCTGTACCTGGAACAGAGTCTTGTTTCTGAAGAAGGTGCACACCAGCTTGGCTGTCTTCCCGGGGGCTGGTTTCAGAGAGGCGGGGAGGTGGATGGAGGGGAGGGTCTCTGGGTCCGCACCGTAGGGGGCCTCGAGGACAGAGAGACAGACAGCGTTACCTTCATGTGACCGTAGGAGGAGGATGTCACACTGATGAGCCATGAACAGCACCGTGTGGACTGAGATGTTCAGTAGTCAGAGCGTTTGACTCTCAGGAGGTTCTGGGATCGATCCCCAAACTGCTCCTACTGGCTCCTTATGTTTATTGATTATTTTTTTAATTTTTTTAGAAGGCCTCGTAATCAAAATGTATCTGTGCGTAATCCATGTGTACGCAGGGTATTTTTTACCAAACGTGGGGATCATCAATTTGTGCTTGGCTTTAAAATGTGCAAAAATCAGGAGTGCATTTTTGCACAGGCTGTGACCATGCGCACAGCATGCAATAGACAGAATTGGAAAATTACCAAAAATCGCAAACATGGCCAATGCATGATTTTGTGTGACAATTTCAATTCTATCTGATTCATTTGACTATTTTGCCTGTGGCTGATTTAAGAAATGTTCTAGAAAGACAGAATCCGTTTGAGGTGCTTATGTGAAATGGCAGACCTAGTGTTCTCAGAGGATGTGGTGGAGGCTGCTGGATGCTTCTCTAAATTTAACGTGAGATATGAAGAGGGCCTTCCAATCCAACATTTCAGAAACATCACAGCAGTGATAGACTTCAATCACCATCCGACAATGGCTGTTAAATCATTGCTTACATGAATTAAAGGTTCCTCACATTCCTAGCTCTGTTCTTGACCAACCTAGCCCTGTTCCTGACATTTATAGACCTTTTCGGGACCTTCCTAGCCCTGTTCATGACCATCCTAGCCCTCTTCGGGACCTTCCTAGCCCTTTTCCCAAGCCTGAGCCGGCTAGTCCTAAGCCTGAGGTGCCTATCCCTCTTCCTGAACTTTCTCCATCGCACCCCCCTCAAACCATGTGGGGTGTGTTATGAAACGGTCCCTCCTCAACCCCATTCACTCCCTGTTGTTCCTGTGCCATTTTGTGTAATGTTTGTCCCCTGTGTTGATTAGTAATTATTTTGAGCTGTTGTGGAGTGTGTGTGGAGGACGGCTGAGCATCTTTGTCTGCAAACACTTACAATAAACCATCCTGTGTCCTTGTCTGGAGGAGCCCAGTAAACTTCTTATCATGTCTGGCAGCCACCTAGCCAATAGTGCACTGTAGAGGTGTGTCATCGCTGTATGAATAGATTGTATAGACCGTGTGATCGCGGTGTGAAACTTTGGTGGTAATTTCCACAAGCATGAAAGTTCGAACCCCTCACTCAAGTGAAACCTTCCCCTCCGCTGGAAACTTTGTGTGTGTGTGTGTGTGTGTGTGTGTGTGTGTGTGTGTGTGTGTGTGTGTGTGTGTGTGTGTGTGTGTGTGTGTGTTGGTGTCTTACGGGGGCCTTGAAGTCAAAGCAGTGGTAGTTCTCCTTCAACTCCACCACGGTGGCGTTGGTTTTCGGCAGGTCCACATTACCCACCACATGAGAGCCCATCTCGATCCCCTTGGTGCTAGACACACACACACACACACACACACACACACACACACACACACACACACACACACACACACACACACACACACAAACACACACACACCGTACGGTGCATGTGAGCCACGACCATGTTTGTGGACTTGTCTGTTCCCAACAAGTAGTATGGCTGTTGCCTGGTCCCAACACCAGGGGTGCCCCACCGTCTTTGAACCAAGATCAACTTTTACAGTTACCAGTCTGCCGAAATCTACCAGTTCAAATAGGGAGCCGTATTACTGGTAGCCTACACAGGTAGCCACATTGCAGAGGTGTCAAGTAACGTACAAATACTTCGTTACCTTACTTAAGTAGAAATTTTGGGTATCTATACTTTACTGGAGTAATTATTTTTCAGCCTACTTTTTACTTCTACTTCTTACATTTTCACACACTTATCTGTACTTTCTACTCCTTACTTTTAAAAAATGGCCTTGTTACTCCTATTTAATTTCGGCTTATATATAGAGAATATAAACATATACCATTCTGACACCCTATTGGTTTATACGTGATCCATGGCACCTGCGCATGACCAGAGCCCGTCTACATTCTCTGACATGACATAAATCGCGGCACATTCCAGCTACGAAATAGCAGACGTAGATGAGCGAAATGTCCCAACCAAGCACCAGTGAGGAGGTTGGTAGCCAAGAAGACCAGCCAACCCTTCTACGGGTGCACTCACACTAGGCCATCTGGCCGTGGCCGTTGGCCGTTTTCAAATGGCCCCATTGTTCGTTGGCCGCTCAAATGGCCCCATTGTTCTCTGGCCTGCACTAGGCAAACGGCAATCTGGCCATGGCCGTTGGCCCGGCCGTCGCAACTGTGGCCTGGCCACGATAGGCTCTTGTACATACGGCATCACGTCGTAACACTTCAACACCAAGCGTCCGCTGCATGTACCATAATAAAGTCTGCCGCCAGTCAGAGTTTTAACAGAGTTTGAACCGCTTGACGAGATGTTTACCGTTTAATGGGAGTGAAGGCTCGTCGCCTTTATTATATCCGTGGTCGTCGCATGGACTATACGTCATCCAGCTCAGGTTGCGTAGCCGTGCGTGTGCGCGTGTCGGCTCATTAGCATCTACGTAGCGGCCCGTACCGTAGCAGCACACCTCTCCCAAGTGGCCAAATTGGCCTGGCCTGGCCAGACTGGCCACACTCACACTGGCAGATTTGAGCACGGTTTGGTGTGAAAACGGCCACGGCCAGATGGCCTATTGTGAGTGCACCCTACATCCCTGGCCGTACCTGGAAGAATTTTTCGAAATGGTTGGATGCAAAAACAACTCAGTTCTTACTCGTTACATCTTAAATTCCTGCAGCTAAGCTTGGATAGCCTACATACATTTACATTTCCAATAAAGGTTTTTGATAACATGCCTCTGAAGTTTGACTTTTTGCACCATTCCAATATTTACTAGTCATCATATCTTCCGCTCCTTTAAACACATGTTAATGCTCAGTAGTACACATATATGGTTCTTTAATGTATTTGCATTGTACTAATATGCGTTCATTTTCAATGGGCATAAATGTGTCTGAAACAGGTGCATCCCAATTTTTTCAACATTAGCATTATAGTCATTAGATGGCCTTTAGAAAAATGTTTTTTGGGGGGAAGTGGGGCAGTGTGCTATAGAGGTGTGCTGCGTGTGTGTCACTAATTCACGGATGGGATAAATGCAGAGACGAAATTCCTTGTATGTGTGAGCATACTTGGCAAAAAAGCTGATTGTAATTCTATAGGCCCCTGTGGCACGGCCTAAGCTTTTGTCCTTAATGGCATTTTTTTCCCCTTGCATTACTTTTACTTTAATACTTTAAGTAGTTTTGAAACCAGTACTTTTATACTTTTACTTAAGTAAAAAGCTTGAGTTGATACTTCAACTTCTACAGAAGTATTTTTAAACGCTAGTATCTATACTTCTACTTGAGTAATGAATGTGAATACTTTTGACACCTCTGCCACATTGACACCTTCGACGCCTACCCTTTCCTCCGCTCTGCACGCGTTCTCGTCACTCCCTACCACTCGCTTGCTTGCGCTTCATCACCCACAAGCTCCCTATCAACACATATTACGCACTGCCTCCTCCCCTCTGCATGTTCAGCAACGTTTGTTCAGTTGGGTGTCACATTTCTCGACCCGGTATTTGCAAACCAAACTGCTGAAATTAAAGTTCTGTCACAAAACAATATTGTTTTGTATTGTTTGTATCCTTTTTGAAATTTGTACACAAAATTCCCGGAGCTCTCATAGAGGGTATACAGTGTATACGTGCATATATACCTACTATATATATACCGACTATACCACTGATTCAAACCAAATGTTTTGTACCTTATATACTGTATGGTCAGAAGGTTTGCAAAAGGCAAAAATTTAAATAAACTCCTTTGTACTTGAACATGTCAAAGAGGCAGAGACCGGGAAGAGATCAGTCATGAAGTTCTGCTTCACACTGTAGGCCTACATGTCCTATTCTTACGTACTGTGGCAACCCGTCCAAACCCCTCGGGCCGGACGGCCCAGGGGAGAGGTTGTGGAGAGCGTGTACCGCCCATACCTAGCAGGCGGAGCCAGAGGACGTCCCTCCCGACACACTAATCAGAGAGATAGGAAACACCTGGGGCGGGGAACGAGGCACCTCTTAACAAACATTTTCTCCTGTCCCCAAGCAGAGTTGGAGCTGGGAGCAACAGGAGTAAACCCGGACCACGGACGGACAAGCCGACGGAAGGTGAAACGAGCCGCTCCCGACAGGCCCCAAAGGAGGACGCACCCCGGCCACCGATAGCCGTGAAGTGGAACGCCGACGGGAACGACCCCCTGCTCCCCAAGAGAACCGAACATTGTCCCCTCTTTTCCCAGTCTCCCGGAGCCAGTGTATTCTTTCTCGTTTCCCCCACGTGGACGTGTTTTGAGTTATCCCGAATAAATGCCCTCCCGGGCTTTGAACCAGCCATGAAGTGTTGATTCCTTATACCTCTGAGACATTCCTGGGCCCGGGTTGCCACAGCACGCACATAACGCATAACTCTAGCTTGGGACAGTACATCACGTGTGGGAATGTTTTGTGTTAATTCTTGAACTGTGAGACTTCCTCTGTCTTCGCAGCTACCCAGCTTTGATGACGCTGAGCCTCATACGGCTGAGCTCGTTTAGGAAGGGGAAGTGGTTCCTGTGAAATAACACGCCATGATCACATTTATGTGGTGAGAGAATGGAGAAGAAAGGAGAAGGTAAATTACATGTTCACTTGGTTGGATCTCTGGCTGGCGTTGTCACAGGGCTCCTCTCCTGCTAAGAAGAAACAAGTCTGGTGATTATTATGTTGTTCCTCCCCTTCATCCTCCCCCCATATACGTCTACAGTGACAGACCGACACACACACACACACACACCCACCCACCCCCCCACACACACAGTCTTGTAATTGGCATAATTACTGTTTACTATTTAGTGGTTTAACAGACGCTGCTTTCCAAAGCAAAAGTTTTTTTGGAGCGCCATGCCAACCTGGTAAATGAACAGGAAAAGGGAATCTTCCCAAGGAGCTCTACAGGCAGTCTGTGGACATTGGAGTTGGACTCCAGAACTCTTCAGATGGGAGTCAAACGCCCAAGCCACTGGAAAATCCACGCCCTCAATTAAATAGGAGACATTTATCCATCTACCAAGACATCTATCCATCTACCAATCCATCTATTTACCCATCCATCCATCTACCCATACATCCATCTATCCATCTACTTATCAATCCATCAATACATCGACCCATCCATCTATCTGCCCAGTCATCCATCCATCCACCCATCAATCAACTACCCTTCTATCTATCTACAAATATTTCCAACCGTCCATTCAGCCATCCACCTATCCATCCATCCAGGGTCCAACATATTTTTTCATTTACCAACGCGGTGGCAGATGTTCATTTTGAAATCAATATCCATCCAGGCATACTTACTGTCGATGGGTTCTCCCAAAAAGAGGTAGGCTGTAAGCACTTTATCCTCGAGTGGATCTCCTCGGATGGAGCCGTTGGCGATGCCATACACTCCGTCTGGCCGGTTCCCTCCCTCAGGCGCCAGATTTGTGCACAAGCAGGTCTGCGTGCACGAGGGCTCGCATAGGGTGAAATTCTGCTTGTGCAGCTTCTGCTCGGGAAGCTACAGTCAAACAAAGACATGCACTGAGCACATACGTGTTGACGTGACAGTTGAATGACAGTTCTGAAGCTCCCATTAATGATTTATTTCCCGCCATCCACACTAGTTTAATCATCAGGAATGAGTAAATACAGGCACTCATTCCTGATGATGTTACAGATCATAGGTTCTAGCGTGGCCTCACATACCTCCAGCCAGAGGTGGTCCTCCAGAGGTTCCCAGTGCACACAGAATTCGGTCCACAGAGCTACCGAGTCAATCTTCAAGGACTTGGACCCGGACTTGGTGCACTGAGAGGTGATCTGTCCGACCACCGACAGTGAACTGTCATTGGCCGACACGGTGATGTTCTCACAGCCGGGCGAGAGGTCGTAGTTCAGTGTGTGGGTGTTGTTGCCGTGGCGCCAGCTGCCACAGAACTTGAAGTTCTTGTCGTCTGCGCGGGAGCCTGACGAATGGGTTTGCAGGTACTTTAGCTTTATTGAAAGTATTGCTCAATGAGCTTTGATTGTGTTAGACTATGACAGACGAAAGGATGCAGACCTGTCTGGGCATAGAGAGACATAGATAAGGGTATAGCGGGAGAAAGAAGGGACAGAGAGATGGACAGATAGCAAGAGAGTATGGGGTACAGGGTGCAGGGTGCAGCCATGGTGAGATAAAGAGATAAAGAGGTAGCGAGAGAGAAAAAAGATAAGACAGACAGGTAGATGGACATGTAGAGAAAGGGGGTGAGTGGGGGGGAGTTATATATAGAGACAGGGGTAGGGAAAGATAGAGAGAGACAGAAAGAGGGGCTAGGGAGAGAGAGGGAGAAGCATGAGAGAGTAGAAAGAGACGGATAGACTGATAGATATATAGAGTGGGGGAACAGATAGACCGAGGTAGATATATAGGAGAGAGAAAGGGAGGGGGATTTACACACAGAGACGGAGGGTTGGAGAGAGAGAGAAGGGAGAGAGCAAGAGAGTGGAAGAGAGAGAGGTAGTGTTGTGGTTGTCTCACCGATTGAGCAGCCCACCAGCAGCAGGAGCAACGTCAGCAGAGACCTGTCCGTCATCCTGGTTTCCATGAGACCCAGAGGAAGCCAACCGTCGCCCCTGGAGACAAGACGAGCCGGGGGTTACTGGGGGAGCACGGTGGACAGGACCCGCTACTGGACCAAGCTGCCAGATAATGGAAGGACAAGATTTATGTAGTGAAAATAACGAGTGAACCTTGTTCATTACAATGTGCATCATGTAGCCTTTATAAAATAATGAACTCTGCAAGCGAAAACAGGTTCAACGTTTTTCCTTTTCTGATAGCATTGTTTCCCCGAGGCCTGTATTGCTATCTATAGTCTCTCCTATCAAGATTACAACCGGACAGAAGGGCTCAAAATACACAAATTGGCTTGTTCTAAGCCTTTGTCAATGGAAACAGTATTCCCCTCCAAGTGGACAGCCAAAGCACTGGCACACATGCACACACTCACACAGTACACAAGCAAAAACGCTTTCTTATGTCTTCTTGTAACCTATATTTCCTGGTAGATTTTTCTATCTTACAGAAACCCTGCCAAAGCCCTTTGGGTAACTTAAGATACTTAACCTGCAGTGCATGGTCTTTCCCCGGGTCTGACTACTGGCTTGTAGGAAAAGCTCACCAATGCATGTAAATGGGAAGTAGAAAAACGGCACCTTGGTTCAGCCACTGCTGCCATCAAGTTGTGTCATGATTGAAACAAGTAAAGGGAACCTGTTAAACCACGATAAGACAACGTGACAGACAGAGGAACTTGTTAACCGCAAAGAGACTGAGAGAAAGACAAAAAAAGAGATGAAAAAGCTACTGAAAGCTACAGTGGAAATAACACCAGAAATTGGATAGAGAAGCTACCTAGTTCAACTTTGTGATTTCGTCTAAAACAAAAACAAAATCTTGTTACATGATTAGCAAAACAATTCCAGTCTCGATAATGATTCCTGGCAAAATATTCGTTCACACACACACGCACGCACGCACGCACGCACGCACGCACGCACGCACGCACGCACGCACGCACACACGCACGCACACACGCACACACACACACACACACACACACACACACACACACACACACACACACACACACACACACACACACACACACACACACATTTCCATATTGGGTAAATTGTATTTCCACGTGGGGTATCTGGGAAATGTGTTATTTTCATATCATCATTTTCTGAAAATTGTGGTTAATGTTTTCTCACATTTTTCGCCTTCATTCTCTGTATGAGTATGAAGCAGAAGGGGGGGGAGGGAGTTGTCAATCAAGTGCGACTTTGCAATTTAGTTCAAATATTCACAGTACAGTCAAGGCCTCCTACACAATATGCTACATATCTATTCCAATGCAAAATTGCCTTCACATTGCACTTTCTACAATGCATTTTTTTGTTGTTGTTGTTTTTTTACTTTTACTTTACGGATCTATTCTATTTTATTACTTTGTTTTATTGTTTCGTAGCGTTTGCAGTCCGTCTGCGGGGACTAACTAGCGGAATGAGGAGGACACAGAGGGGCTGGCATTTAACCGGATAACCAGGCTTTTATTATCCTTTTTGTACCAACTAACTACGGGGTTGGAGGAGTGCCCAAAACAATATGGCGACACCGAACACTGGCTAGCTGTTCCCGCCCCCTATCCCAACTGGCCTATCAGGCAACTCCTTTCCCCCCACAAACTCCCCATCAATCCCCCCCATCGACCTCATTGTATGCGACATCGGTTGCTACAGTATGTTTGCTTTAGCTTTCTGCTAAATCTTAAACACATTGCACTTTCTTTTTAACTTTGCCTTTGTTTTCATTTACTCATCTATTTTATTTTATTTCATTTTGTTGTATGTCTATATTTCAATGTGTAGCACTTTGAGTCTGCCTCGTGTATGAAAAGTGCTACATAATTGAAGTTGCCTTGCCTTGCCTTTATGGTTCACTTATTTATGCTCAATGATGGGGGGAGTGAACATTAATACAATGATAGACATTTTGGTCCAGTTGTGTTTATATGTACAACTGTCCTGTTAAATATGGCTCTTGGTATCATGTTCCCAGCACAGCCGTTTGACTCCTCCTGTATTCTGAGGGGAGGAATCAAAGAAGATGAGCAGGTTGCATGTACACCGACTGGGAGACTGAAGCCTATACAAGAGGGGAAATACATAAAATTTAGCTCAATATTGTCTAGATTTGAGACTGTGTGTCTGTGTCTGTGTGTATTTTGATGCATGTATCCCTGTTTTTCCTGCTTTGTTGGCACAAAACAGTGAGTTATAAACAACAACAACAACAACAACATCTTAATGAAAACATGTGTCTGTGGGGAAGTGTATAGGTAGGTGTCTTTGCATGCAATGGCATGTGTGAACGTAAAGGTGTAATTAAGGTACGGCCACACCAACCGCGTTGCTCGCGTTAGGGGCGTTGAAAATCGGCATTTTTGCATAGGGAACCATTGGTCTAGGCGCGTTACACGCGTTGAAGCGTTGAAGCGTTGCGTTGGGGGCGTTAAGGTGCGGCCACACCAACCGCGTTGCTCGCGGTAGGGGCGTTGAATTTTTTTTGCATAGGGAACCATTGGTCTAGGCGCGGTACACGCGGTGAAGCGGTGAAGCGTTGCGTTGGGGGCTTTAGGCGCGGAAGTTGCACGTAATTACGCACGTAAACGCAGTAACGCGCCCAACGCACCAACGCCCGGAGTTCAGAAAATTGAACTTTCAACGCTCCAACGCGTGACGCTTAGCCGCGGTAGCCAATCAGCGTGGAGCTTGACCCGACGTCACTGGCAGAGAGTAGTGAGCTTGCACAGAAGCATACGGCCGACATCTTTCTTTATTCTGGGTGGAAATAGTGACATAGTTACGCCATTAAATGCGTTTATGGAAACATTTCTAGCGAGAAATGTGCATTTTACTTTCATAATGTTCGCTCGGTGAATGTGAAGGATGTTTGGTTTGATAGTTAGGACGAAGAGGGAACGCTCCGTTCACTTGCATGGACAGAGTCTCTGGTTGCTAAGCAACCTCAACGTCTTGGCGGACTATTTCTCTGCTGATCAACACTACGAATGCTGGAAACACACCAGACACACCATGTGAAGTTATTTAACCCGATTATTGTTATTTATATCCAGTGGTGTATAAAGTACTCAAAAGCCATACTTAAGTAAAAGTACAGATACCTTACTGGAAAATTACTTAAAGGTCCCATGACATGAAAATCTCAATTTATGAGGTTTTCTAACATAAATATGAGTTCCCCTAGCCTGCCTATGGTCCCCCAGTGGCTAAAACTTGCGTTTGGTGTAAAACGAGCACTAGCTGTTCTGCTCGCCTTTGAAAAAACGGAGGCTCAAGCGCGCTGATTTGGAAATCTGTGCTCATGACGTCATGAGGAATCTCAGCTCCTCCCCTTACTCTGCCTGGCCCGCCCAGAGACGTTGGCCCGCCAATGAGACTCGACCGTGCGAGCGCCACATGTGTGTGTGTGAATACACACACTGTAACGCAAGTGTTTCTTGTCGGTTCTTTGACGTGTCTTGTATTTCCACAACGAGACTGTCGTGGGGGTTATCTAAGCCATGGTTGAGAAGGAATTGGGGGAAAGGAACTTTGGTTTGACTCGCTGAAGTACATGAACTGCGACATGCCGCCGGTTGCCGCGAGGCACCATCGCCCGGCAGCGGGCAGCCGGCCGCAGGCAGCGCGCGGTTCAGTCGACTTCAGGTTGATGTGAAAGTGGAAGAACCAGAGACGTCGCAGAACCCGACAAAGTCGTTTGTGATTCATAATATCGTCTGGAGGCGCACACAATATGTTATATGATATAGATATCTATGTATTATATGATATTATTTAGATATAGAGCTCCAGGACTGTAACGCAAGTGTTGTACACTTCCTTGTTATTTGGATAACCGTTCTGCTGTTGGTGTGATGGCGCATAACACGTCGGACTCTCGTATCTGGTATTTCTACAACGAGACTCGTATTGGGGGTTATCTCAGCCAAGGTTGAGAATGAATTGGGGGGAAGGAACTTTGGCTTTGACTCCCTCAAGAACATGAACCACGACAAGGAGGAGAAAGGGATCTTTGCCGGGCAGCGCTTATGCACCTCCGCCTCCGGCGGTGGTCCCTCAGCGGGGCTCAAGCGGGAGACATTCGCCGCCAACAATCCCTTTCTCCTCCATGTCGTGGTTCATGTTCTTGAGGGAGTCAAAGCCAAAGTTCCTTCCCCCCAATTCATTCTCAACCTTGGCTGAGATAACCCCCAATACGAGTCTCGTTGTAGAAATACCAGATACGAGAGTCCGACGTGTTATGCGCAATCACACCAACAGCAGAACGGTTATCCAAATAACAAGGAAGTGTACAACACTTGCGTTACAGTCCTGGAGCTCTATATCTAAATAATATCATATACATACATATCTATATCATATAACATATTGTGTGCGCCTCCAGACGATATTATGAATCACAAACGACTTTGTCGGGTTCTGCGACGTCTCTGGTTCTTCCACTTTCACATCAACCTGAAGTCGACTGAACCGCGCGCTGCCTGCTGCCGGCTGCCCGCTGCCGGGCGATGGTGCCTCGCGGCAACCGGCGGCATGTCGCAGTTCATGTACTTCAGCGAGTCAAATCAAAGTTCCTTTCCCCCAATTCCTTCTCAACCATGGCTCAGATAACCCCCACGACAGTCTCGTTGTGGAAATACAAGACACGTCAAAGAACCGACAAGAAACACTTGCGTTACAGTGTGTGTATTCACATTGATGTGGACGTTGAAGAACCAGGAACGTCGGAGAACCCAACGCGGTCGTTTGAGATTCATAATATCGGCTCACACAGCTTTTGGCCGTGATAATATATATTATATGATATAGATATCTGTGTAGGCTATATGATAATATTTAGATATAGAGCTCCAGGACTCCCGTGTGTTCTAGAATATTTACAGAACACGGCTAAAGGCTGTGTGCGGCTCGCCATTGCGATACATCCACTGTAAACAGAGCGCATGGTGGCTGCAAGCTGCTCAGGGCCACACCCCCACCCTCCTCCTTGACACGCCCACCGAAACAGCGCATTTGGGGGAAGCTCAATGTGCGACTGGCTCGGAGTGGCTGTAACTCTGCACCACGGCTGAATTTAGGGAACGTCTTTGAATACTGTGTTAGTTGCCCACTAATACCTATATTAAAGAATACATAAAATAGCATGTCATGGGACCTTTAAGTAAAAGTAAAAGTCACCTTTTAGAATAGTACTTAAGTAAAAGTATTAAAGTATCTGATCTTTACTGTACTTAAGTATCAAAAGTACTTTTCTGATATTAAATGTACTTAAGTACTGAAAGTAAAAGTACAAGTAACCGTTATCGAAACTCCTCCCTATAACTGCCCTCGTCCAATCATGCCTTAGCACTAACTGGCTAGATAGATACCTCGCCAGAGATGGAATAAGAATAAATAATCTTTATAGGTTATTAGCTAGCTTGAAATATTATATACAAATATTACCCAGCGGTGAAAGAACCTTACTAGTTTAAAATGTTGTGCTGGTGGTATTTATTTTGAGGTCGTGAAGTTTCTAATTTTTTGATTGAGACCTGTATGATTTTGCTTCAATTATTGTTGTTTCCCCTTCGTTGTTGATCTTTTTTGAAAACATCCTTCCACTGCATATTGCAGTCCATTTTGCCATGATCTGGATGCTGTTGCGGAGTTACTCCAAAAAAAAATCACTGACACTGACAGATATCGTAGCCCGACCTATTATCCCGCAAGCGCTGGTACACGTTACTTAATATTGATTTTGGTGTCATCCAGGATCGCAGATTTTCGGAAAACTTAAGTCCCTGCCCAAAAAGGGTATTTAAATTAGCTTTGTAGCAAAAATGGCACATATACAGCATATTGAAGTGTATAAGATAGTGTTGTAATACTGCGTGTACAAACCAGCCTGATACAAATAGTAGAATTTTGATAGCCCTTGCCCTCGTCCTAGCCATGCATTTGTGTGTTGACAGTCGTAGGAGTTTTGATCGACGTAGCAACAGTAACTAAGCAAGGGGGCTTTGCGAACGTGCGCTGGGACAGCTGATTCGCCAAACAGGCTCGCAGTCTGTGTTCTACCACAGTCCCCGACGTTATTCTCATATCTCTCATGATTCTTTTTTTTTTTTCTAAAGATGAGTTGATTTTGTAACGAGTAACGAAGGTTTCAAGGGAAATGTAGCGGAGTAAAAGTATCCGTTTTCTTCGCAAAATGTAGCGAAGTAAAAGTAAAAGTACAGAGAAATATAAGTAGTAAAGTAAAGTACAAATATCCAAAAAAACTACTTAAGTACAGTAACGAAGTATTTCTACTTCGCTACTATACAACACTGTTTATATCCGAGATTATTTAATCTAACCCGATCTAAACTCTATCATGCACCCAAACACGGCGGCGTTTGGGTTTCCTACCTCGGACTCCAGCGCAGCCACGGCCGACATCTTTCTTTATTCTGGGTGGAAATAGTTACATAGTTACGCCATTAAATGCGTTTATGGAAACATTTTTAGCGAGAAATGTGCATTTTACTTTCATAATGTTCGCTCGGTGAATGTGAAGGATGTTTGGTTTGATAGTTATGACGAAGAGGGAACGCTCCGTTCACTTGCATGGACATGGACTCATCGAGCTGCGTTGGAAGCGTTGAACGACCACACACTGATCAAGCGTCAGGTTAGGCGCGTTACTCGCGTTATCCAACGCGAGCAACGCGGTTGGTGTGGCCGCACCATCAGCCCTCATATTTTCCCTCTCTCTCTCCTCCCTCCTCCCGTTTCTCCCAGCTCCGCCCCCACACCCTTTTGCATTGTCCGGCTATCAATGGAAACGGCTAAAGAATTTCCCTGTGTTCCCGGACCCACTCTTGGCCTCCAGTCCAAACTCTTGGGTGAAATGCCTGTGGAGTACCCTGTCCTTCACGTGCACGTCCTTCACGTACACGTGATCATTGAGAGCCAGGATTAGGACACTACATCCCTGGATGTCACGGGATTCACAACGAAGGTTAAATTTTTTCCATTCATCTTTTGGAAAAAAAGAGTTGTTTAGTCTGAACTGTCTGTCCCTAGAGCGGAGAGTGTAAGATCACATTACTAAGGGTGGACTTCTTCATTAGCTGTTCATGCAAATGGAGTGGCTCCATCTGAAAGGACAAGTAACATGATCCATAAAATTACTACTTTTTTGGTTTACTATCTACTAGTAGTCCATATCGTATAGAATAGCAAAGTCAGCATTCATTTTGTCTATTCATTTCTGTTTGGTCACGCATCCACTGAAAAGGTACTGGGGTCCATCCCAGAAAGTCACAGACTACCCACCACCCCTATCTGCTCTTTAAAGACTTCTGAATATCAGAATTCATTGCTTGTTGTAGCCCAAGATCTTTGGGGTGAGTATTCAACGAGGGCTTGAGGGCCATGCTGTGGGGTGTGCAGACTACAAGCATCGCAACGTCCAAGCGTATAGATCTTATAATTAAGGAGATGTTATTAATGCGTTATGCAAACGTTAAACTCGTTATGAATACGCTATGTTTACAACCAAAGTTGGAAATATATATATATATTTTATTATTCCAGCGTATGCCAGCGATTCTCTATTTTTTTTATAAGTTTGGGATACATCATCCAAATCATCAAGGTGTGACCGGGGCACTGCACACATGAGGGTTCTGAACGGTTTGCTCAACCCCAGACTGTGATATGTTCTTCAGGTCGAACAGGATTGGGTTCATGTCTCCTTCATGTGGAACATTATGTATGTTTTATGGGGAACGTGATTGGGATTATTTGTCATTCATGTCCATAGAGCTGTATCCTCATGAGATAATAAACCTCCACCTCCACCACCACCTCCAGCCTGCTCCTTTGGCCCAAGGGAGGAGGGGATCCACGAGTGAAAGGCTGACTCTGACATCTGGATGTGGGCTTCTTTTACTGGCTGCTGTCACACAGTGGACTCCACATGGATGTAGGAAGGGCCAAGGCAGTCATTGTGTGTGGACTGCCTTTCAAGGAACAGAATGAGAACCGTGACTATGCACTGCGTGCATATTGAGGGCTGTCAGAGCCCATCTGGGTACCACTTTGGACCGGGCCATTAGCACTCCTTTGCCATCCAAGAGTCAGTCAGAGTGATGTTCTCTGGCCATTCCTCACCCTGGTCCTGACAGTTTCTGTGTATGTACATGCTGTAGTGCGTTCATTTCTAATCATCAGCTCAAACCCACACTCATCTAGATGAAAACCTGTTTACTTGTTGATACTAACTTCTCTAAACCCAACCCCCATGCCATGGATTCATTCCCTGTTTGTTTCTCTCTCGCTCTCTCTTGATCTCCTTGACAGGAATTGTGATGCTTCATCGCTGTCTGGTTGATGACTAACTCTGAGTGTCTGTCAGACAAAAACGAAACTATGTTCACGCTAGTTGGTAGACTGCATAATGCAAGGTGAAGGGTGGCCACGCAGCCAAAACAAGATGAGTCAGACCAAGAGAGAGATAGAGAATAGTTTGAGACTTTATGTGAGAAAAAAAGAGGGAAAGGGATTCATATTGTTCACCCAAAGAGAGATAGAGTGAGTGTGAGAGCAAGATCAATAGAGGGATTAACAAAGAGAGCAACAGAGAGTGAGATAGCGAATGTTATATGATGAATAAAGAATGAGACCTGCTCAGTGACATCCCAGCTACTTGCCGATGAGTGGTCTGGTTCACACAGGTTGGGAATTTCGGTTAAACACAGAAGTTACGGTAAGGGTCTCGAAAAATATCGTCATGAACGAGACCATAAAGTGTTCCAATCTGTCCAACGCAGTCACAAAATACTGTCGGAGCACAAAGCTAAAGTATCTGTTTCCAATATGTCTGATAATGTTGAACAAGCTAGTTGGGCTAGCTAGTTAGGCTCAAATATCACAGTAGAAGTGGCTTGTACCCCTATTGTGCGCTACTGTCTTCTCTTGTTGTGATCTGCGAGGATAGCGTGACAAAAGCCGTTCTTTGTTGTCCGCCTCTAGATTGGGAGAGACAGGGAGCTGGAGTAGGGGTGAGGGGTCACCGGCTAGTCCGGCGTCTAGTTAAGCCGGGAGTTTAAAGACACACAGGGCATCAACATGCAGCCGCACTCCCACACAGAACCCACCATTCGCCCACATCCGTGATTTGATAAAGCCCACACGCACATACACAGACAGACATGCACCCACACACAAAAACAATCATGCTGATCACTATACAGAAGTGAAAGTCCAATTGCTGCAGATTTAGATAAAAAAAATGTATCTCGATCAGCAAGACGAAACTGTGTGCCGCGGGAATTTAGTGTGGGAAACCTACCTAATAAACCAAGTGATCTCTGAAGGCTTCCTTCAAGTTTAAATCGCTTACTGATTCATGCCACAGAATAAATTGAAATCAAGCCCTGTTTAAAACAATACAACATCATCAAAGCTGAAACGCACACCTGCTCCTCTCAACCACCAGTCCAGAAACAAGAAAGTGTCCCTCTCTGAGCGGGGATCACCCCTTTTTAACCACCAGTCGAACACACAGCCCACTGTATCCCGTCTCCTCCGCTTCACAAGGTCATCGCTGTGTTGAGTGGATGAATTACGTGCCACTGGTAACACACATGGGGTTAAAGGCACCCAGTGCAACTTTATGTAAACATTCAATGAAAAATAAACATTCAATTTCTAGTCTTTTTTACACGTAGTAAGTTTCAATAACTCCATACCATTACATATCGACATTCAAGGAGCAAAGATGAGACGTCGTTGTGTGGTGAGAACTGATAGAAAATCGTAAACAACAACAATCGCCGGTGGGGAGAAGCCATTTTTCCATTGACTGGAAGCCTGCTTTATTTATTGTAGGTTACAAAAAATAAAGAAAATGGCGGCATTGTTGTTGTTATCGATTTTGTATCAGTTCTCACCACAGAACGACGTCTCATCTTTGCTGCTTAAATGTCGGTATGTAATGGTATGGAGTTATTGAAACTTACTACGTGTAAAAAAGACTAGAAATTGAATGTTTATTTTTAAGCCTCGAAAGTTGCACTGGGTGTCTTTAAACCGTCAGTCTCTGTCACAGTGTGTAGTCGAACAACCAGCCACAGCAGCAGCTGTGGTGACGGTGATACACTGCTCTGTCACTAGCATGGAGATCATGTGAACTCACAACAACCATAGGGTAGTAATCCGTCTTTTCGCGTTTACTAGAAGTAGGGATAGTTTTACTTTTCAGTAGCAGACTCCCCCAAACCCCAGTCGGTAATACGACAATAAGCCACAAGTTCGCCAGAGTACCGTACGCAGTTGGCCGGGGCAGGACTGCTTGTGACCGTTTTAATTTGAGTCTGATGCTTTCTTATTACACAGACGATATGGAATGTTATGTTTGATACACGTAGCCCTTAGGTACACAACGATTGGGGAAGAAAGGCAGTAATGTTGGGTTACTGTGTGTGTGTGTGTGTGTGTGTGTGTGTGTGTGTGTGTGTGTGTGTGTGTGTGTGTGTGTGTGTGTGTGTGTGTGTGTGTGTGTGTGTGTGTGTGTGTGTGGGGGGGGGGTTGTGTTATTGATTCATTCATAGCCCCTGAGGAAAGATTTGCAGCATTCCACCTGCTCCTCCAATTTCTATGAAGGTATTATTGTAGCAAAAGTCTTTAGCACCTGTAACTGCAGAATTTGAATGCGTACACTAAAGTCACAGTAAATTTGAAGTCGTATATATTTATTTTGCATGTGTAGGCCTACTCTAAAGTCACAAATGTGTAACAGTACATTTGTCGTCGTAAAAAAAATATAAATATTTTTTATACCATTGTAAACACAAAATAGGGTCTACGAGTACGCTAATCTGTGTTACAGGTGCACAAATCCTTTTGCTACAATTATTGCAGCGCAGTTGGTGCAAAACACATTCGCACACCCGTGTTTCATAATCTGAGAACATGCCCAAAAGGTGTGCATTCGTAAACCCAAATTTGAACAAATGCATCAGAAGTTGCACATCTGTGAACGCTGTTAATTCAGCATTTTAATGAGCGAGCACAAAACCATTTTACAACTGCTCGAATCTGCTCCTGCAAGTCTCAGCTGTGGGGTTTTTTGCAGGTTGTTTTGCAACACCCCTACTGTACGTCCACACCAGGAGCGACCAAAGCGTCAAGACGCTTTGGTCGCTGCGAATTTTCGCTGCGAATTTTTCTGTTCGCTTTGGTCGCTCAAGTCGCTCATGACGTACAATTCAATTATGCAGACGCATTTAAAGGAGCCGTATGCGTTTAGTAGGCCCTACAGACAGCCATATCAAATATTGAACTCTCCCATACACCTTGGCCATATTGCCGAGACGGTTTTGCTTGTTCGATAAAGTGCTTCGACAACAAGTAGGACAGTGATTCCCCCCAATATAAAAATCCTAAAATGTAGGCTAATTACAACCGAGAACAAAAAACCCTGCGTGCTGTAGTAGCCTAGTTGAAATATGTTTCACTGATCTGGATCTGCAAATCATGATCTGCACTCATTCGTCGCATTCAAAACAAATAGACGTTAGCGCACATGGCTAATTTGCATACGTGCACAGGACTGGTTGGCTCCGCAAGGCAAATAATGGAACATATCTATCTATCTATCTATCTATCAACGCGTGTCTAGTTTTAATGTGATGTATTGCGTGTATGTCCAGTCAGACTTGTTCTGTGTGGTCTTGTAGGCTACTGTCCTGTGTGGGATGAACCACCTAAATGGATTCCCGACGATTTGTGTCGTTTGGTATTAATAAAGACTTGACTATCTATCTATCTAGACTATTTAATTAAAAATTATTCACCTCAGGCTCCGTGAATAGTGGGGAATAGAGGGATAAAAGACAAGAGATATATCCCTTTTCATTTATCCCTCGTCTTGTCGATTAGTTTGTTTATGTGACGGTTTTGTTTAAAGCATGCTACACGCGATTGGTTGGTTAGATTGGTGGCATGTAGAGCAAATTATAATGATTCCCGCTTAAATACGAACGTTCTAGATGTAGCCTATAAATTCTCCAGCTTATCATCACTTGATATCCAAACCACTATGGCGTTTCGATCTCTGAACTGAAAAAGGGTGGGTTCGTACAACACCGGGTGCCCAGTTACAGCCGCGATTAATACTTCAGCCGACATTTTGTTCAGTGAGTGAATAAAGGTAGGTAGGAACCAAAGTGCCTGCCGATGTTCCCTGGGATCCACGCAAGCGAAGAGCGTCTACATTCCGATTTGCTGTCAGTGTTTGGTCGCTGAAGCGAAAAATAGTCATTTGCATAAAGTTAAAAAGTTTTCAACTTCTTTTTGACGCTCTGGTCGCTCAACTTTGGCCGCTGGTAGCGTTGGTCGCTTTGGTCGCTCTTGCCCATAGAAAGTGAATGACTTCCGGCGATTTGGTCGCTCAATTCGCTTCTGGTGTGGACGGACAGCTAGGTGGTAAATGTGTAGCAAAAGTATTCGTATCCGTAGATGACAGAGCGTCCGTGAGCGGGACAAAATAGTCCCGCCCATAATTTCCTAATCCAATGAAAATCGCCGGCAGGGATGCATTTCTCAAATTACAGTGACGGCTGGTGGTGATTTTGGGTGGGTGGGCTAAAGAATGCATTACATTTATCAATACTTCACAGGGCTCCAGACGCCATGAGGTCACCTTTATATCTCTGTTCATAACTTTCATATAATGTGTATGATTTTTAAACAAGATTAAGGTGTAGAGAAAGGCATTTCTTTATTTGAAGCACAATTATAAATAAAAAGAAAAATAAGGTGTTTAAAGTGCTTCACTGAGCTGAAATTGAACATTTCGAACTTAACCATTAAGCAAAATAAAACTTTTTTTGTGCTTAAAGTATTACACAATTAAAATGTTGACTGGTCTCCCTTTGCGCAAAATGCGGCTGTAGACGATCACACACTCTTTGGTAGAGACGTCTGTGTCGCCGTCAATCATGAAGGACATGTAGGCCTATGTGGCGTTTCCGACGTCCGCAGCTGTCTTTTGCTTTAAGGTGTCGCCCATTAGGCCTACTGCAATGAATTGTGCACATGCCATCTCATTGCTATAGGCCTACGTCGGGTTGATGTTTAATCCATTTCTCTTCATGAGAATAATTTCGGATTTAAATTGAGAATGGCAACTCCTCTTTGGCAATGTTGTATGCAACATTAAATGAGATCATTTCCGATTCCTTAGAGAACCTTATTGTTACTGCCTGTCGCTGAAATGCAGCTTGGAGAGGGGCCACTATCTCTACACACTTGTCACGTCATGTTGGGTTATTTAGACAGCTTTTTTAATGTTTCGATACGAAACGTAGTTGACCCGCTTACAAATGCACTATTACCGGCCATATTCTGACCGCACTCCTGACAGTAAATCTGTACATCGTTAGGTTGATGTGTCCCCAATCTTTTCACTTCCAATTTTTCCTCCAAAGACATTAAAGAAAACCGATTAGAAAGTAAATAATCCACTTCATTCATTTTCATGCTAACGCCCGCCATACTGCACTTGCGCTACTGTGCTGTGATTAGTCGAAGGACACTGTACTGTAGCTACTGTGCTAGGTCAGCCTTTGGGCTAAACTAATTTAGCCCAAATGGGAAGCATATGAAGGGGGCGTGTCAGGGCACCTGTCAATCAAACGTCAATGGAAGCTTACGCTACTGCGCTTGGGCTGAATACATTTAGCCCATTCACAGGAAAAAAACGAAGATATATATATCCTGGGTTTTTCTGTCACTTTTTGGTGCTGTTGCTCCTTTAGGTTCTACCAAAATTTAAAACAATATGTTCTAAGTTTTTAATAATATTTTTTTTATTTTCACTGAGGGCTTAGCCCTGTTAGCCCATTTATACCAGCCGTCCCTGACTGGGACCCATCGCGTGCCAGCCATGGAGCTATAAAGATCGCAGCATTCTTAGCGCGGGTACGTTTCTTTCTGGAGAAGTGAAGAGGGCGTCCTACTGAACGGAGGTGGGTATCCTACATTATGTACTTCTCCAGAAAGAAACGTATCCCGTGCTGAGTATGCTGCGATCTTTATAGCTCCATGGCTGGCACGGGGTGGGTCCCAGTGTAATTTGAGAAATGCATCCCTGCCGGCGAATTTCATTGGATTAGGAAATTATGGGCGGGACTATTTTGTCCCGCTCACGGACGCTCTGTCATCTACGGATACGAATACTTTTGCTACACATTTACCACCTAGGGGTGTTGCAAAACAACCTGCAAAAAAACCCACAGCTGAGACTTGCAGGAGCAGATTCGAGCAGTTGTAAAATGGTTTTGTGCTCGCTCATTAAAATGCTGAATTAACATAGCGTTCACAGATGTGCAACTTCTGATGCATTTGTTCAAATTTGGGTTTACGAATGCACACCTTTTGGGCATGTTCTCAGATTATGAAACACGGGTGTGCGAATGTGTTTTGCACCAACTGCGCTGCAATAATTGTAGCAAAAGGATTTGTGCACCTGTAACACAGATTAGCGTACTCGTAGACCCTATTTTGTGTTTACAATGGTATAAAAAAATTTATATTTTTTTTACGACGACAAATGTACTGTTACACATTTGTGACTTTAGAGTACACATGCAAAATAAATCTATACGACTTCAAATTTACTGTGACTTTAGTGTACGCATTCAAATTCTGCAGTTACAGGTGCTAAAGACTTTTGCTACAATAATACCTTCATACATTTCACAATACGCACACACACACACACACACACACACACACACACACACACACAAACAAACAAACAAACAAACAAACAAACAAACAAACAAACAAACAAACAAACAAACACACACAGCGATCTTAAGAATATTGACTCATCTGAACTCGGCGCTGGCAGGTGCACCCTAAAAAACGTGCATTATGTTTGCAGTTACCTTCTCATCAGAAATAGGCCTACCTTATGTTTGAAGTAATCAGTCAGTGGTCGTTTGTCTTCTACTAAAGGTGTTTTGATGATGAGGTGAGGCGGTAAGCTTGATCCCTCCATCTGTCATTTCATGACAAGTGGGGGGCGGGACGAGCAGGGACCGCGAAACGGTTTTCTATGATCGATCATATCACTGTGTGGGGAATAGGCATATTGGCGCCCCCTCCGGCTGCAGGCGCTCCTGCTTGCTGAGAAGGTGCCGTGCACAGAAGCCGTGCGAGAAGGGGAAAGGGGAGGGGGCGCGGGGGACAGTTCACCTCTGCGTCTTCCCAAATGGAACGGACAAGGGGGTGACGGGGATCTACTGTTAGCGCGTATTGAAATCCTTATTGAAGGCTGCAGGGTTATGCGATAGGGGAAAGCCGGGTCGATTGAGGTCATTCCTGATTGGTTCAATGTGTCATTTCTCGACCTATACCAGCTTACAGAAGAGGGCGACACCTTTGGATCATTGGAAAGGATGTAACTGGAATCAGTTTAATGATTATCAAATGGTTATCCTACTGTTTATGCTGATTATAAACAGTTTGACACTGCTTGAAAGCAGTATTTTGTCTCTATATCCATCAATGGCTTGAATCTTATTTTAATAATATATTCTGTGACAGCCAAATCCCATAAATAATGTTAATATTATCATCTAGTATGATAGAAAATATTAATTGAAAATATATTATCCTTAACCTAACATATCATGCGCTCTTCACACCCCAATTCCCTCTTTCTGTCTTTTAATTTTTTGCTTTTTATCTTTCCATGGAGAACACAATAATCTTGGTGTATGTGACAGAGAGAGTTTGAAAGAGAGAGATAGATAAAGAGAGAGAGAGAGAGATCAGCGAGAGAGAGAGAGAGAGAGAGAGAGAGAGAGAGAGAGAGAGAGAGATCAGCGAGTGTGTGTGTGTGTGTGTGTGTGTGTGTGTGTGTGTGTGTGTGTGTGTGTGTGTGTGTGTGTGTGTGTGTGTGTGTGAGAGAGGGAGAGATAGAATAAAAGGAAATCAGGCTGCACAGGTTTTATTATTAAGAACTATTGAAACAATGTATGGTAAGCTGCAATGATTATATATATTTTTTTATTTTGAGAGGAGCCAGATCCTATAAAACTAATTTAGACGGAGAAATCAAACATTAAAGCACCTTTTTGGAAGGATTCATAATTGAATGCGTTTTGTTTTTTTATCGTAATGTATTTACTCTCGCAGAATGTGTAGTTTACAATTATTCATTTTACCTATTTAGTATTACTTCCATAATTTCATTCTAGACCACTAGAGGGCGGTAGAACCATTGTTTAATAATAGTCAAGAAGTCATCTCCCTTAAGTTATAGTGGAATCAATGTCTCTGTGATATAACAACAAACAATGAACAGTTAAGATGAAATGCAGATTCACGCAGGGAAGGAAGAGAAAAAACATATAATATGGCAATAGTAAACGTATGACCAGAATGTTTCTAATATGCGCATGAATTATACACATCTAAGCACAATAACATAACAGTTTCAGTTCCCTCCTCCTTCCTTTACTATCACTCATGGAAATGTTCCACTAGTTGGCGCCATTTTTCCAGGAGTTACGAGGGAAATTCAAATTTTAAAGGTCCCATGACATGCTATTTTATGTATTCTTTAATATAGGTATTAGTGGGCAACTAACACAGTATTCAAAGACGTTCCCTAAATTCAGCCGTGGTGCAGAGTTACAGCCACTCCGAGCCAGTCGCACATTGAGCTTCCCCCAAATGCGCTGTTTCGGTGGGCGTGTCAAGGAGGAGGGTGGGGGTGTGGCCCTGAGCAGCTTGCAGCCACCATGGGCTCTGTTTACAGTGGATGTATCGCAATGGCGAGGCGCACACCCTTTAGCCGTGTTCTGTAAATATTCTAGAACACACGGGAGTCCTGGAGCTCTATATCTAAATATTATCATATAGCCTACACAGATATCTATATCATATAATATATATTATCACGGCCAAAAGCTGTGTGAGCCGATATTATGAATCTCAAACGACCGCGTTGGGTTCTCCGACGTTCCTGGTTCTTCAACGTCAATGTGAATACACACACTGTAACGCAAGTGTTTCTTGTTGGTTCTTTGACTTGTCTTGTATTTCCACAACGAGACTGTCGTGGGGGTTATCTGAGCCATGGTTGAGAAGGAATTGGGGGAAAGGAACTTTGGTTTGACTCGCTGAAGTACATGAACTGCGACATGCCGCCGGTTGCCGCGAGGCACCATCGCTCGGCAGCGGGCAGCCGGCCGCAGGCAGCGCGCGGTTCAGTCGACTTCAGGTTGATGTGAAAGTGGAAGAACCAGAGACGTCGCAGAACCCGACAAAGTCGTTTGTGATTCATAATATCGTCTGGAGGCGCACACAATATGTTATATGATATAGATATCTATGTATTATATGATATTATTTAGATATAGAGCTCCAGGACTGTAACGCAAGTGTTGTACACTTCCTTGTTATTTGGATAACCGTTCTGCTGTTGGTGTGATGGCGCATCACGTCGGACTCTCGTCTCTGGTATTTCTACAACGAGACTCGTATTGGGGGTTATCTCAGCCATGGTTGAGAATGAATTGGGGGGAAGGAACTTTGGCTTTGACTCCCTCAAGAACATGAACCACGACATGGAGGAGAAAGGGATTGTTGGCGGCGAATGTCTCCCGCTTGAGCCCCGCTGAGGGACCACCGCCGGAGGCGGAGGTGCATAAGCGCTGCCCGGCAAAGATCCCTTTCTCCTCCTTGTCGTGGTTCATGGTCTTGAGGGAGTCAAAGGCAAAGTTCCTTCCCCCCAATTCATTCTCAACCTTGGCTGAGATAACCCCCAATACGAGTCTCGTTGTAGAAATACCAGAGACGAGAGTCCGACGTGATGCGCCATCACACCAACAGCAGAACGGTTATCCAAATAACAAGGAAGTGTACAACACTTGCGTTACAGTCCTGGAGCTCTATATCTAAATAATATCATATAATACATAGATATCTATATCATATAACATATTGTGTGCGCCTCCAGACGATATTATGAATCACAAACGACTTTGTCGGGTTCTGCGACGTCTCTGGTTCTTCCACTTTCACATCAACCTGAAGTCGACTGAATCGCGCGCTGCCTGCTGCCGGCTGCCCGCTGCCGGGCGATGGTGCCTCGCGGCAACCGGCGGCATGTCGCAGTTCATGTACTTCAGCGAGTCAAACCAAAGTTCCTTTCCCCCAATTCCTTCTCAACCATGGCTCAGATAACCCCCACGACAGTCTCGTTGTGGAAATACAAGACACGTCAAAGAACCGACAAGAAACACTTGCGTTACAGTGTGTGTATTCACACACACACACACACACACACACACACACACACACACACACACACACACACACACACACACACACACACACACACACACACACACACACACACACACACACACACACATGTGGCGCTCGCACGGTCGAGTCTCATTGGCGGGCCAACGTCTCTGGGCGGGCCAGGCAGAGTAAGGGGAGGAGCTGAGATTCCTCATGACGTCATGAGCACAGATTTCCAAATCAGCGCGCTTGAGCCTCCGTTTTTTCAAAGGCGAGCAGAACAGCTAGTGCTCGTTTTACACCAAACGCAAGTTTTAGCCACTGGGGGACCATAGGCAGGCTAGGGGAACTCATATTTATGTTAGAAAACCTCATAAATTGAGATTTTCATGTCATGGGACCTTTAAGGTAAGAAAGAAACTTTTTTGTTTGTTTGTTTTCTAGTACTTTTACCGTTGCAGATAAAGTTGTATGAGTTATATAAGGTCAAACTATAGTTCCTCTAATAAATAATGGTGGATCTCTACCTTGCCAATGTCAAAGCACCATGCCAATACAGCTAGTTCAGTAATGGATGACAGTGCGGGTTAGGTTGTAACGCATGTTTTGAAAGTGTTACCACCATCCGCTTGCATACAAAGTTGTTACCAGAGAAGATGTTTAAGATGTTGCCCTGTTTCTAAAAAAAAAACAACTGTTCAGAGCTATCACTCAAGAGACACAAATACACACAATGTATGAACGTTATGCTTTTTATATTTTGTTCATAACATTAATATTATCTTTATTCTCTATGTGAAGAGGGATTGTATGTTATAAGATTCTTTTTTTTCTGTATACCTACAGTAACTTAATGTAGCCTACCATTTTTCATTAGACGTGTGTGGTATCCAGCCTGCCTTTGCCAATGTACACACACATGCACACACACGCAGACACAACCTACCCCGGTAGTGGGGTAGGTTGTAACAAAGGTATACATTGTATTTGTCATAATCTCACAGATTCCGTGATATAGTTGAGGAGATTTAAATGGTTGCCACTTGTAGTAGACAAATGTGGGTAATTTGCCTAAAAGGTCTAGAACTGTAGCTTTAAAAGAAAATGCAGTTTTAGGTGCTGAAGGAAATGTGTTACAACCATACCCGGTCTCCCCTAATAAAGTAGGCCTACCACTACTTTGTTGCTGCACTTAAGTTAGGTAGGCTACAATTTTCAGATACCTGTAGGCCTACTTAATTTAATCTTTATGAACATTTTCTTATTTTACTACCTGCATTTTCTACTCGTTACATTTTGCGTCAGGCTCATTACTTTAGTTGTAATGCAATGGGGGGGAGTTATCGATTGATGGGAGCCTCTACTCAAACTGCATTGTCCTCATATCTGCAGGGCTTTGCAGTTGGAATCAGTCCACATTTCAGAGAACCGTATTATCTTCGTGGCCCGTTTGGCTCTCCTCTCCAGTGTTCACACTAGCCATCCCAAGATAGCCACAAGGGAAGAGTGGTATAATTACTGCCTTTCTGTCCCAGGTCCAGCCAGTGGCCAGCATCGATTTACTCCCGAGGAAGTCTAATTGTTGTGTGTTCTTATTTTTTCTGTAGGGTTTACTTCTGGAATAATTTTTCCAAAAGTAATTATTTTTTTACTTTAGAACAGGCCTAGCATGTGTCCCTCATCTTCCAGACAACTTATAGATTCATGTTTTCAGTGACACTCGTAGCAGCCCTCCACTATCCGCTCACCTTTGTGTCTAGGCTCCACCTGTCTGCGGAGAAAGAGATGGCATACTCAAGGGCCAAGGAACTCCATATATAGTCACACCAACACCAGCGTCTAGACACCACCAGGGGAGAGTTCATCTCCCGGCACTCTTCATGGATCGATAGGTCGCATGAGGAATCGTTTGATGGAGTCTAATCGCCGAATGTGTTCTTTATAAATGTTGTGGTTCATTTTAATAGTCTCTCCTGATTGAACTGTGTTTATGGCCACTATAACCCATGGCTTAAGTACTCCAAGCATAAAACACATTCAGACACAAAATTGTCGCGAGAAAATATAGTTGCAAGAAAAACCGAAATATCCGGGTTTGCTCTGCCATAAAGCAGAGATTTATAGCAGAGATTGTCTTCGAAAGGAAGAACAAAGTAAAAAATGTTGAGTTTCAAAGTCATGGGTTGACATGCAAATATGCAGTATTGCTTCTACAATATTTAACATTGCCTATACTTTCATTTAAAACACAATGCAGGCCACAGAAGCATAAGCAACGATGCTTTAAATGACAAAAAGGATAAGCCATTATCCTTTACTTATTTCCTAAATTAAAACGTAGGCTTTTACGCTTTTGATGCAGTGACTAATGCAGATGGACAGACTGCTGCACATAGCGGTCCTGATGCTGCTTATTTCCATATACTGTTGCTATGCAGGGGATTCTGGAGCAGGGCATATGAGGGGGGAGAAAATACCTTCACTATACACCATTAATTATTTCTCTTTATTCATTTAGCAGAAGTTCGTATCCAATGCATTTGTTTTAGATACATTAAGCTTGTTGCTCAGACTGTGGTTATTGGAGCTCAATTATTTATGATTGGGAACCTTTCGAAAGCTGAATTCAATGTGTGTAATGATTAAATATAAGAAGCAGATGTTCAGCATGAGTTGGTTTGTGTGTTCTCATATTTATGTGAGAAGTACTTCGTTAAAATGTACAGGAAGAAAAGCTTCGGCCACAATTCAATATAGCGTGATAAAAAGAAATACAATGAGGTCTAGTAATTTTGCCTGGATTTATAGAACAAACAATTTTACAAAAGGGTTTGTAAACTAGTAAACACATATTGTGAGGTAATTTGTTGTCTGCTCTCTTGCTACACAAATAACGTAGTGTGTGTGTGTGTGTGTGTGTGTGTGTGTGTGTGTGTGTGTGTGTGTGTGTGTGTGTGTGTGTGTGTGTGTGTGTGTGGGTGTGTGTGTGTGTGTGTGTGTGTGTGTGTGTGTGTGTGTGTGTGAATGTGGGCATGCATGTGTGTGCGTATCTGTACCTCTGCGTGTGTTTCTATGTGTGCATGCACAGGCGTTTGAATGTCTGTTTTCTATGATGCTGTAAACATTTTGTGTGTAGTCGATAAGTTGTACTTGTGTTCTATTTAAGTATTGCATTTAAAAAGTAAAACATGTTGTACTATAAAACCAATGCTGATACTTACTGGTGTGCCACCAACACTATCAACAATCTAAAAAATAATACATTAGAGTCACCTATTGATTAGTCTGTATTATTTATTTATTCATGAGGGGGGTTAATGGTTATTTAACAAGAGTAACGAGTGATTGTGTGCGTAATGGTGATGTATAATTTATTGAGAGTCTACCCTAGTGTAGATTTTACAAGAGCAATTTTACAAGGGCAGTCCTGTGTGTCGGTGGCGTGTATGTGTGCGTGTGTTCCTGTTTGGTGTGTGAGGGTCTGTGTGAGATTGGTGCGTGCGTGTGCATTGATGTGTCTGATCATGCCCAAAGCCCCAGTCCGTATATTGACAGAGAGACAAAGAGGGAGATCGATAAAGGGGGCCAGACATGCAGGGAAGATGAGGAGGGGGTGGTCGTCCATCTTTATGTCCGTGGACGGGGGGGGAGTCGTCCATCTTTATGTCCGTGGAGGGGGGGGGGAGTCGTCCATCTTTATGTCCGTGGAGGGGGGGGGGGAGTCGTCCATCTTTATGTCTGTCTGAATGCACATGTCTGCATGTTTGCACAAATGTGTCTGTCTGTGGGTTGTTGCCTGTGTTTGCACAAATGTCTGTGTGTGTGTGTGTGTGTGTGTGTGTGTGTGTGTGTGTGTGTGTGTGTGTGTGTGTGTGTGTGTGTGTGTGTGTGTGTGACGTCTCTTTGTCTCTGTGGGTCAGTGACTGTGCATCTGTGATAATTTAAATTCAGTGAAAAGACATTTTTTCTTCTTCTTTTCTTGAGTTCTCCCCTGCGGTATGAAAGCCACTTCCTTTGCCTTCGTAAGAGTGACACAGAGATGGAGATGGAACAGACACTGGGCGACAGAAGGGGGAAACAACTGTGCGGGCGAAATGCTGATCGTACACCATCGCACAAACCCACGCAGTGCAGCTGAATTTGGACATCCACTTAGGGTGATTACCCCTGCATGCTGGGCCTCTGACCATTGCTTACACAGCGATACAGTGATACTAGGAGAGGGGAATCTGCTTAATGTTCACCACTCTGGCATTCTGACAGCCTGCATGTTTATTTGTGTGCTGGTAGTGTGTGTGTGTGTGTGTGTGTGTGTGTGTGTGTGTGTGTGTGTGTGTGTGTGTGTGTGTGTGTGTGTGTGTGTGTGTCTGTGTGTGTGTGTGTGTGTGTGTGTGTGTGTGTGTCTGTGCGCGCGTGTGCGTGCGTGTGTGTGTGTGTGTGTGTGTGTGTGTGTGTGTGTGTGTGTGTGTGTGTGTGTGTGTGTGTGTGTGTGTGTTGACGACTGCTGTAGTGAAGGTGTACTTTACGTTGGAACCAGGAGGCATCCATGAGCTGGAAACCTTAGCACTTACCTGCCCGTAAATACAAAATCATCACTTTGATTAAAAGCCTGTGAATAATATAACTGCAAAGAATATAGTACAGATGTTACGGACATGAATGGCACAGCAGAGAGAATGAGATAGAAGAGGACAACTGCCACCAAATCAGAACCATGTAAAGAAAAAGCGCTGCTCGGCCCTGGCCAGGCGTAACCCTAGTACCACAATACTTCCGCCCAGATCAGATTGTTTGCCCTTGGTGGCTCGGAGAGAACATGAGAATGGCATTTCCTTCAAGGACGTGGTGATAGTGAGGCGGAGGCAGCTCTTGCATTATCTGGCGTGTTTATTCACAGCAGTTGTCGTTGGGAGTGTTATTTATAAGGAGAGAGAGGTGAGATGCGGCTTCAATCAGGTTCAACTCATTGTGAAATATATTCCATTATGTATTCTACATAACAACCTACTCAGCAGTTGTCCTATACATATATTGAAGAGTATCTTTTGTTATTTGTTGCCTTCACTCTGCATCACTACTGTGGGATTTTGTACTATGTACACAACTCTTGACTTGTAATCTTTTCACCGCAAGCGTACACACAGCCTGTTCGCCAACCTAAATGACAGAGTAAGTTGTTTGTTAACCCGCACCAACAGAACCCAGATGGGTGTTCCACTCGTCCAGTGCCCCTTTGGACCGGTTGAAGAAACTAGCAATACATCACGTATTTCAAGTGTCTGTCAGCATAAACAACATGGATGACATATTGTCAGTGGAAAATGCATTGTAAGATAGTCTGGCATTCAAATTTATTTGACAAAAATTGAAAGCGAGAAATAAAAAATATTTTCAGACATTTTCAGTTCAGTGAATGTACTGTACATGGTGTTGAAATTACCATTTAGGGCACTTAGCCTTGTCTTGAAGCCTTGAAGCCTAACTGATGGGGGTCAAGCAGGTTGTTTTGTTAGGGATAGCAGGATAGTTGGTAAGAGATGGCACGTTCCAGAGTTTTAGAAAGGAATAAAAGAGGAGAAACCGTTCTATAGTTACGGATGTCAGTGGTGCCAAGGGTTGGTTTCGGCCTGAAGTGAGGGAGGATGAGATGAGGGTGGTGAGGAATCGCAGCATGTCCCGGACACACACACACACACACACACACACACACACACACACACACACACACACACACACACACACACACACACACACACACACACACACACACACACACACACACACACACACACACATAGCAAGATAATCTAGACAAATTATTATAATATTTACTAATTTGAAGAGTAACTGGGACTTTCAAAATACGTAGAAGATGTTGAACCCCCGATTAACATCGTGGTCATAGCTCTACAGGAAGTTATTCAATTAGCTGGTGCAGTAGGGTTCAAGGACACTTGGGAGTGAGCCAGAGACATGGGGTCTGTTTTGTATGAAAAAGGCCTCTAGGACCTAAACAACGACCAATTTTCCCAACCCCATGATGCCCCAACCGCCGCAGCTTCAACACACTAGCCCCATTGAAATGAATGGCTGAACCGGCGTTTCACCGCCATGCCAGATTTGGTCTGACTGAGCCCAAAGCTAGACACCTTGGGTCTCTTATATATATAAAAGGGCCTCAAGCACTTATAATATTACTACTGATGTCTGTAACCTTACAAGAAGTTATTCAAATGGTCTCTGGGAGGAAGATGTGTTTCTCGGGCTGTTTTTTTTTAGATGTTTTATAGATTCAGACCGAATCCGGCAGGTGCAGAGAAGGATCCTTTTAAAATATCTCTTTTGCAGCCTCTGAGGTTTTATTGGGCAGCCGTTAACCTGTGAAATCTAACTGGAATGGAAGCTGCAGGCCACAAAAGACGATTTACGGTTGGGTGTTTAACAAGAGGCAAAGCCCACACTCTTGGCCTTTCAGTTAACACAAAAGCTAGTTTGCCTCATCTATATCTCTTCCAGAAGGAAACATATTCAAAGTAAATTTTAATTGTATAGTCTTTAATCCAAGTTACAGCCTCTAACGGTTCACAGGCCCACATTATACAACATCCCTGTCACCCTCAGCCCTCTCACGGGAAAGGAATAACACCCCGAAAACCCAGAGAAGAAACCCAGAGAACAACCCCCTAACCAAGGATGGACGGATGGACTCATACACGTGACGTGGGCACATAGACAGATCTCATCAGGTAACAACTCAATTCTATGTGGGGAGTTCCTCTTAGCAGACTCAAAGTGTTAAGATCATTTCAGGATATCAGATAACATAAACCATGAAAAAACCTTGTATTAGTTATAAGTGGTTTATTTGGTATGACTGGGGCCAGCCAGGCTTTCATCCAACCTCCAGAGTTCCACTCATTCGAAACATCTAAATAATACAAATGCTTTATATGGACACGTTCAACTTTCGACAGCCAACATCAAACATATCATTCACTGCTTTGTTTCCTTGTCTGGAGAGAGATTGCACAGGCAAAAAGTCTCAAAGCTTATCTGAGGAATTTCTCGTTTTTATTGTTTCATTCTTTCTCATTCTAGGTGTGTGTGTGTGTGTGTGTGTGTGTGTGTGTGTGTGTGTGTGTGTGTGTCTTTCTCTTTGCTGGGTGTAAATCTTCTGGCTTTCATGTTATAGGGAAGTTTATGGAGGCGTGCAGTGTACACATGTCTTTTATATGTGTGTGTGAGTCTGTGCGTGGGTGTGCGTCTGTGTGTGTACTGGGGGTTGGTGGGATTTTAAAACACCTGCAGCCACCATACAGTTGGGCTTTTATTGCGACACAATTCAACAGACAAATCCTTTTCCAGACAGTAGACACAAAAGAGAGCCGCCAGGTGCCATGCTTCGCTCTCTCCCCCATCCCTCACTCACTTTTCACACACACACACAAACACACACACACACACACACACACACACACACACACACACACACACACACACACACACACACACACACACACACACACACACACACACACACACACACACACACACACTTATTTTGTCTGTGTGTTTGACTAGACTAGTTTTGCAGCAGCTCTCCAATGTAAAATCCGTTGAAATGGATCCGTTAATAAACATGGTAGGTATAGTGTCATCATGTTGGTCTAAAAATAATCCTGCAAACATGTAGCCCTCAACTGGATCTCAATTTCAGTCCAATAAGAATATAAAGTTCCTGGCCAAACCACAAACAAAATATATCATAGACTGAAGATGTTATTATGATTCATAGTCAATAGAAGGCGAACGAAACCACCGTTTGCATGTCGTGTGGTCCCTCCCCCACTTTCTATTCGACAGATCACCCTGCTGTCACCAGTCCGTCTTTATCATTCGCACCTTACTCCCGTTGACAGCTTTTCCCAAAGGACCGGCTTCGCTTTTTTTTTTCTTCTGGTGGAATACTCGTCGCTTGGCACTGATCCCCACCACGGCTGTTGTTCCATGATTTTATTACACACGGGAGCCGGGGCGTTATGTTTCTTTGACTGCTTTTAGTGTCTTCGTCTTTTGGTGCGCGGAAAGTCTTGCATTTGGTGTGGGTATTTTTCTTGTCCCGCACGGCTCAGCTCAGCAAAGCCCGCTGAGGGATCGCGCTCGGAGGGCTGGAGTGGGCCACCCTACTATCCTGCCACATCTTCAAGGGTTAAATTCACGATTGTTGGTGAAACTTTACGCAGCTCGGATCAAGCTTACCGCTGGATCTCGACATCACCAAAAACACCTTTTGGAAAAGACAAACGACCACTGACTGATTACTTCATAAGGTAGGCCTATGTCGGATGAGAAGGTTAAACTACACACGTAATGTACGTTTTTTGGGGTGAACCTGCCAAACGACGAGTTCAGATGAGCCAACGTAAGCCTATTTTAAGATCGCTCTTTGCAAAACTCTTGCTTACGTTCCTATATAACGGCGGAGCGTCCGTATTCCAACAATATTGCTAGTAGGCCTACATACACATGTTTATTATATCCGCTTATTTATTATTGAAAAAAAATCAAGCGCCTATTTTTCTTATGGGATCAGCAATATTTCCTTAATTTTTTTTATTTTATTCCTGTTTTTACTACGTCAAAGGTTCGACCCCGCTCCTTTGTGCTTCGACTTCATTGTTCATAATGAGAAAAAGAAAGCCCCTGATGGCCAGCAAAACCATGTGACCCACACCTTTAAGACCCACGCCTGGTTGATTTAATGTGTGTGTGTGTGTGTGTGTGTGTGTGTGTGTGTGTGTGTGTGTGTGTGTGTGTGTGTGTGTGTGTGTGTGTGTGTGTGTGTGTGTGTGTGTGTGTGTGTGTGTGTGTGTGTGTGTGTGTGTGTTGTGTTATTGATTTATTCATAGCCCCTGAGGAAAGATTTGCAGCATTCCACCTGCTCCTCCAATTTCCTCACCACAGACCTGGAGACAGGCACACACACACACACACACACACACACACACACACACACACACACACACAGTAACCCAACATTACTGCCTTTCTTCCCCAATCGTTGTGTACCTAAGGGCTACGTGTATCAAACATAACATTCCATATCATCTGTGCAAGAAAGCATCAGACTCAACTTAAAACGGTCACAAACAGTCCTGCCCCGGCCAACTGCATACGGTACTCTGGCGAACTTGTGGCTTATTGTCGAAGTGCCGACTGGGGTTTGGGGGAGTCTGCTACTGAAAAGTAAAACTATCCCTACTAGTAAACGCGAAAAGACGGAAGGTTTACTACTACCCTATGTTTGTTGTGAGTTCACATGATCTCCATGCTAGTGACAGAGCAGTGTATCACCGTCACCACAGCTGCTGCTGTGGCTGGTTGTTCGACTACACACTGTGACAGAGACTGACGGTTTAACTTTAACCCCATGTGTGTTACCAGTGGCACGTAATTCATCCATTCACACTCAACACAGCGATGACCTTGTGAAGCAGAGGAGACGGGATACAGTGGGCTGTGTGTTCGACTGGTGGTTAAAAAGGGGCGATCTCCGCTCAGAGAGAGACACTTTCTTGTTTCTGGACTGGTGGTTGAGAGGAGCAGGTGTGCGTTTCAGCTTTGATGATGTTGTATTGTTTTAAACAGGGCTTGATTTCAATTTATTCTGTGGTATGAATCAGTAAGCGATTTAAACTTGAAGGAAGCCTTCAGAGATCACTTGGTTTATTAGGTAGGTTTCCCACACTAAATTCCCACGGCACACAGTTTCTTCTTGCTGATCGAGATAACAATTTTTTATCTAAATCTGCAGCAATTGGACTTTCACTTCTGTATAGTGATCAGCATGATTGTTTTTGTGTGTGGGTGCATGTCTGTCTGTATGTATGTGCGTGTGGGCTTTATCAAATCACGGGTGTGGGCGAATGGTGGGTTCTGTGTGGGAGTGCGGTTGCATGTTGATGCCCTGTGTGTCTTTAAACTCCCGGCTTAACTAGACGCCGGACTAGCCGGTGACCCCTCACCCCTACTCCAGCTCCCTGTCTCTCCCAATCTAGAGGCGGACAACAAAGAACGGCTTTTGTCACGCTATCCTCGCACATTCTTTCTTTTCACCCTGGTTGGTTACGAAGACGATGGTTTGAAGGGCAAAAAACAAAAAAAACACAACAAGAGAAAACGGTAGCGCACAAGCCGCTTCTTCTGTGATATTAATGAGCTTATTAATTAGCTAGCCCAACTAGCTAGTTCAACATTATCAGACATATAGGAAACAGATACTTTAGCTTTGTGCTCTGACAGCATTTTGTGACTGCGTTGGACAGATTGGAACACTTTATGGTCTCTTTCATGACGATATTTTTCGAGACCCTTACCGTAACTTTTGTGTTTAACCGAAATTCCCAACCTGTGTGAACCAGACCACTCATCGGCAAGTAGCTGTGATGTCACTGAGCAGGTCACATTCTTTATTCATCCCCCGGAGTCTCCTACCGACTCCCTCTCTCTCTCTCGCCCACCCTCTCGCCCCTCTCTGGCGCTCTCCCCTATCTCTCTCTCTGTCACTCTCTCTGTTAATCCCTCTGTTGCTTTCTCTTTCTCTCTCTCTCTCTCTCTCTCTCTCTCTCTCTCTCTCTCTCTCTCTCTCTCTCTCTCTCTCTCTCTCTCTCTCTCTCTCTCTCTCTCTCTCTCTCTCTCTCTCTCTCTCTCTCTCTCTCTCTCTCTCTCTCTCTCTCTCTCTCTGGGTGAACAATATGAATCCCTTTCCCTCCTTTTTTCCTCTCACTATCTCTCTATCTCTCTCTCGGTCTGACTCATCTTGTTTTGGCTGCGTGGCCACCCTTCACCGTGCAATATGCAGTCTACCAACTAGCGTGAACATAGTTTGGTTTTTCTCTGACAGACGCTCAGAGTTAGTCATCCCTTCGTTGCCAATAACCAGACAGCGATGAAGCATCACATTTCCTGGCAAGGAGACAAAGAGAGAGAGAGAGAGAGAGAGAAACAAACAGGGAATGAATCCATGGCATGGGGGTTGGGTTTAGAGAAGTAAGTATCAACAAGTTAACAGGTTTTCATCTAGATGAGTGTTGGTTTGAGCTGATGATTAGAAATGAACGCACTACAGCATGTACATACACAGAAACTGTCAGGACCAGGGTGAGGCATAGCCGGAGAACATCACTCTGACTGACTCTTGGATGGCAAAGGAGTGCTAATGGCCCGGTCCAAAGTGGTACCCAGATGGGCTCTGACAGCCCTCAATATGCACGCAGTGCTTAGTCACAGTTCTCATTCTGTTCCTTGAAAGGCAGTCCACACACAATGACTGCCTTGGCCCTTCCTACATCCATGTGGAGTCCACTGTGTGACAGCAGCCAGTAAAAGAAGCCCACATCCAGATGGCAGAGTCAGCCTTTCACTCGTGGATCCCCTCCTCCCTTGGGCCAAAGGAGCAGGCTGGAGGTGGTGGTGGAGGTGGAGGTTTATTATCTCATGAGGATACAGCTCTATGGACATGAATGACAGATAATCCCAATCACGTTCCCCATAAAACATACATAATGTTCCACATGAAGAAGACATGAACCCAATCCTGTTCGACCTGAAGAACATATCACAGTCTGGGGTTGAGCAAACCGTTCAGAACCCTCATGTGTGCAGTGCCCCGGTCACACCTTGATGATTTGGATGATGTATCCCAAACTTATAAAAAAATAGAGAATCGCTGGCATACGCTCGAATAATAAAATATATATATTTTTCCAACTTTGGTTGTAAACATACCGTATTCATAACGAGTTTAACGTTTACATAACGCATTAATAACATCTCCTTAATTATAAGATCTATACGCTTGGACGTTGCAATGTTGTAGTCTCCATACCCCACAGCATGGCCCTCAAGCCCTCGTTGAATACTCACCCCAAAGATCTTGGGCTACAACAAGCAAGGACCTAGTACATAGGTGCACCTTCTGATATGATTATTGCTTTATTCATTTAGCATATGTTTCTAGCATACAATGGATTTCTGATATTCAGAAGTCTTTAAAGAGCAGATAGGGGTGGTGGGTAGCCTGCGACTTTCTGGGATGGACCCCAGTACCTTTTCAATGGATGTGTGACCAAACAGAAATGAATAGACAAAATGAATGCTGACTTTGCTATTCTATACTATATGGACTACTAGTAGATAACCAAAAAAGTAGTAATTTTATGGATCATGTTACTTGTCCTTTCAGATGGAGCCACTCCATTTGCATGAACAGCTAATGAAGAAGTCCACCCTTAGTAATGTGATCTTACACTCTCCTCTCTAGGGACAGACAGTTCAGACAAAACAACTCGATGAATGGAGAAAATTCAACCTTCGTTGCGAATCCCGTGACATCCAGGGATGTAGTGTCCTAATCCTGGCTCTCAATGATCACGTGTACGTGAAGGACGTGCACGTGAAGGACAGGGCACTCCACAGGCATTTCACCCAAGAGTTTGGACTGGAGGCCAAGAGTGGGTCCGGGAACACAGGGAAATTCTTTAGCCGTTTCCATTGAAAGCCGGACAATGCAAAAGGGTGTGGGGGCGGAGCTGGGAGAAACGGGAGGAGGGAGGAGAGAGAGAGGGAAAATATGAGGGCTGAGGTGTAATTACACCTTTACGTTCACACATGCCATTGCATGCAAAGACACCCGCCTATACACTTCCCCACAGACACATGTTTTCATTAAAATGTTGTTGTTTATAACAAATGTTGTTGTTATAACTTTATAACAGTAAAAACAGGGATACATGCATCAAATACACACAGACACAGACACACAGACCTCTCGGTCTACATTGTAGTATAATGGAAGTCCCCGGTGTGTGCAGTCGATGTCTAACCTGGGTGGGGACACTCTGGGACTTCAAATCTAGACAATATGGAGCTAAATTGTATGTACTTTCCCTCTTGTTTAGGCTTCAGTCTCCCAGTCGGTGTACATGAAACCTGGTCATCTTCTTTGATTCTTCCCCTCAGAATACCAGATCATGACTTTACATCAAATCATTTGTACATTTTAGGTCTAATATAGCAACAAACAGTATAATGATCTTTGGGAGGTGTCTTTTTATATTTTTCCCCTTCATTCATACTCCTGCTGTTCTCAGTCACACACACATACTCCCCTCATTCACACACCCATATCCAATAATTCTTCCTACATACTTCCACACATACTTTCTTGCCCCGCCTCCAACCCAGTCCCACCCACCCATACATACACCCCCCATGCACCGACCCTCTCAAATCGTTCTTTCTACATACTCACCCCGCACACCCACCTCCCATACACACACCACATTCATTGGTCATCACACATACTAAAGTGCCTTTCCTTGATAGCTGTTCGGTCCCATGACTCCGCTCCATTTAATGCTTCATTAATTGTAGTCCATGCATCATCAAATTGTTTTTGTGTATTGCTGTCTTGCGACATTGTCCTTTCGCTTTTCCAATTTTCGAGGGATGTTGCAGATTCTTGACATCCACTTCTCAATTTGGTCCCAGATTTCAATTTATTTTCTACAAAACCAAAAGGCATGGATGAGGGAGTCTCTTTGTGTGCTACATTTTCAACATTTATCTGGAGTTACTATCAAATTCATGTATTTTATCTCTGCTATAGTATATTCGTGTAATTACTTGGGATTTAATGAATCGTAGGTTTTCATTTGTAGTGACCTTATTTCGCAAACATTCCCTCCACCTGCTCTCCGTATCTTTTGTGTCTAAGTCTACATTCCATTTATTATGTATATTTTCTAATAATTGTTCATTGCTTTCAATTTAATAAGGATGCCATATGTAGTCCTTAATTAATCTCCTCTTTTTATCCCCTTCCTTTTTCAAATTTTCCCCTATTTCTATAGCTACTAAACTGTTCCGTATCTTATGGTCCATGTTTGTCTTTTAGTTCCTTATGTAAGCATATTGATACTTGGTTTATGATATCTGCTATTGTCTGGATTCCTAAGGACTTCCATGTTCCCCAACAAATTTTTGTATTTTGAATCTGGAGAGTACAGGAGGAGTCAAACGGCTGTGCTGGGAACATGATACCAAGAGCCACGTTTAACAGGACAGTTGTACATCTAAACACAACTGGACCAAAGATGTCTATCATTGTATTTATGTCCACTCCCCCCATTATTGAGCAGTAAAAATAAGTGAACTGTAAAGGCAAGGCAAGGCAACTTCAATTATTTAGCACTTTTCATACACGAGGCAGACTCAAAGTGCTTCACATTGAAACATAGTCATTGAATAAAATGATGAAATAAAATAGATACGTAGAAGAAAATAAAGGCAAAGTAAAGAAAATGCATTGTAGAAAGTGCAATGTGAAGGCAATTATGCATTGGAATAGATATGTAGCATATTGTGTAGGAGGCCGGGACTGTAGTGTGAATATTTGAACTAAAGTGTAAAGTCGCACTTGATTAACATCCCCCCTTCTGCTTGGTACTCATACAGAGAATGAAGGGGAAAAATGTAAGAAAACAATAACCACAATTTACCGAAAATGATAATATGAAAATAACACATTTCCTAGACACCCCACGTGGAAATACAATTTACCCAATATGAAAATGTGTGTGTGTGTGTGTGTGTGTGTGTGTGTGAACTATTATTATTTTCAGGAATCATTATCACGTTTGGAATTGATTTGCTAAACATGTAGCAAGATTTAACAAAGACCTTTGGACATTTGGTTGTTTGCTTTGTTTGGAATGGAATCACAAAGTTGAACTAGGTAGCTTCTCTATCCAATTTCTGGTGTTATTTCCACTGTAGCTTTTAGTAGCTCTTCATTTTGTATCTCTTTTTTCGTTTCTCAGTCTCTTTGCGGTTTACAAGTTCCTCTGTCTGTCACGTTGTCTTATCATGGTTTAACAGGTTCCCTTTACTTGTTTCAAGCATGACACAACTTGATGGCAGCAGTGGCTGAACCAAGGTGCCATTTTTCTACTTCCCATTTACATGCATTGGTGAGCTTTTCCTAAAGGCCAGTCGTCAGACCCAGGGAAAGACCATGCACTGCATGTAAAGTATCTTAAGTTACCCAAAAGGCTTTGGCGGGGTTTCTGTAAGCTAGAGAAATCTACCAGGAAATGTAGGTTTCAGTTAGGCATAAGAAAGCGTTTTTGCTTGTGTACTGTGTGAGTGTGTGTGCATGTGTGCCAGTGCTTTGGCTGTCCACTTGGAGGGGAATACTGTTTCCATTGATAAGGGCTTAGAACAGGCCAATGTGTGTATTTTGAGCCTTTGTGTCCGGTTGTAATCTTGATAGGAGAGACTATAGATAGCAATACAGGCCTCGGGGAAACAATGCTATCAGAAAAGGAAAAACGTTGAACCTGTTTTCGCTTGCAGAGTTCTTTATTTTAAAAAGGCTACATGACGCACATTGTAATGAACATGAAGGGAGCACTCATTATTTTCACTAAATAAATCTTGTCCTTCCATTATCCAGCCAGTTTTGAATTTGGTGCGACGGTTCCATATAAATTAGAAACATGAAGGGTATGTTTGTTATGCTGCATGAAGCTTGAAATATTGTCTTCATATCTTATCTGGCAGCTTGGTCCAGTAGCGGGTCCTGTCCACCGTGCTCCCCCAGTAACCCCCGGCTCGTCTTGTCTCCAGGGGCGACGGTTGGCTTCCTCTGGGTCTCATGGAAACCAGGATGATGGACAGGTCTCTGCTGACGTTGCTCCTGCTGCTGGTGGGCTGCTCAATCGGTGAGACAACCACAACACTACCTCTCTCTCTTCCACTCTCTTGCTCTCTCCCTTCTCTCTCTCTCCAACCCTCCGTCTCTGTGTGTAAATCCCCCTCCCTTTCTCTCTCCTATATATCTACCTCGGTCTATCTGTTCCCCCACTCTATATATCTATCAGTCTATCCGTCTCTTTCTACTCTCTCATGCTTCTCCCTCTCTCTCCCTAGCCCCTCTTTCTGTCTCTCTCTATCTTTCCCTACCCCTGTCTCTATATATCACTCCCCCCACTCACCCCCTTTCTCAACATGTCCATCTACCTGTCTGTCTTATCTTTTTTCTCTCTCGCTACCTCTTTATCTCTCCTTGGCTATCTGCACCCTGTCCCCCATACTCTCTTATCTGTCCATCTCTCTGTCCCCTCTTTCTCACGCTATACCCTTATAAGATAAGATAACATAGTCCTTTATTAATCCCCTTTGGGAGAAATTCACAGGTGACCACCTGGGAATTTACAGTGGGAAAAGAGAAGTGCGAAAAGTGCGAAAAATATATACAATAAATTTACTAATTTTAAATAAAATTATAGTACAAACCTATTTGAATAAGATAAAATAAACATACTATATACATGTAACTGTCCGTTTGTAGGTGACCTGTGTGTTAAGTAAATAAATAAATATGATGAAATATGAGGTATAATATAAATATAAGTATAAATATAAATGTGCCAAATGTGCAGGGTCCCTGAAGTAATGGAAACATTTATTAAATAAATAACAAATAACAAGTTTAACAATAGTCAGTCCTTAAGTGTGGGGTTTAGTCCTTAATCAGGTCTTATCTATGTCTCTCTATTCTCAGACAGGTCCGCATACTTTCGTCTGTAGTAGTCTAACACACTCAAAGCTCATTGAAAGCTTAATACTTTCAATAAAGCTAAAGTAGCAGCAAACTACCAACCAAAACCATCAGACCTATGCCACCAATGTCCATGCGCCCACATAGTGGGCTAGGATATGCTTTCCCTTCTGGACCTGTCTGAGTCTAGTCTGACTTTGCACTAACCTTTAGTATGTCTGCCGTTCCCCCACTGTTTGCGTTAACCGCGTGCAGTTAGGCGTCATTAACAGTGCACTTATTTTGCGTCTCCTCCATTCGTCAGGCTCCTGCACGGACGACAAGAACTTCAAGTTCTGTGGCAGCTGGCGCCACGGCAACAACAACCACACACTGAACTACGACCTCTCGCCCGGCTGTAAGAACTTCGCCGTGTCGGCCAATGACAGTACACTGTCGGTGGTCGGACAGATCACCTCTCAGTGCACCAAGTCCGGGTCCAAGTCCTTGAAGATTGACTCGGTAGCTCTGTGGACCAAATTCTGTGTGCACTGGGAACCTCTGAAGGACCACCTCTGGCTGGAGGTATGTGAGGCCACGCTAGAACCTATGATCTGTAACATCATCAGGAATGAGGGCCTGTATTTACTCATTCCTGATGATTAAACTAGTGTGGATGGCGGGAAATAAATCATTAATGTGAGTTTCAGAACTGTCATTCAACTGTCACATCAACACTCAACGTACAATGTACTTCTTTTTTTGACTGTAGCTTCCCGAGCAGAAGCTGCATGGGCAGAAAGTCACCCTATGCGAGCCCTCGTGCACGCAGACCTGCTTGTGCCCAGATCTGTCGCCTGAGGCAGGGAACCGGCCAGACGGAGTGTATGGCATCGCCAACGGCTCCATCCGAGGAGATCGACTCAAGGATAAAGTGCTTACAGCCTACGTCTTCTTGGGTGATCCCATCAACTGCAGTAAGTATCCTGGATGGATATTGATTTCAAAATTGACATCTGCCTGGCTCATTCCCTGTTGGTAGATGAAAAAATATGTTGGACCCTGGATGGACGGATGGAATGATAGGTGACTGGCGGGGCGGTTGGAACTATTTGCAGATAGATAGAAGGGTAGTTGATTGATGGGTGGAAGGATGGGGAGCTAAATGACTGGATGGATGGAAGACTTGGTTGGCAGATAGATGGATGGGTCGATGTATTGATGGATGTATGGGTGAATAGTTGGATTGGTAGATGGATAAATGTCTCCGATTTAATTGAGGGGGCGGATTTTCCAGTGGCTTGGGCGTTTGACTCCCATCTGAAGAGTTCTGGAGTCCAACTCCAATGTCCACAGACTACCTGTAGAGCTCCTTGGGAAGATTCCCTTTTCCTGTTCATCTGCCAGGTTGACATGGCTCTTCAAAAAACCTTTTGCTTTGGAAAGCAGCGTCTGTTAAACCACTAAATGTAAACAGTAATTATGCCAATTACAAGACTGTGTGTGTGGGGGGGTGGGTGTGTGTGTGTGTGTCGGTCTGTCACTGTAGATATATGGGGGGAGGATGAAGGGGAGGAACAACATAATAATCACCAGACATGTTTCTTCTTAGCAGGAGAGGAGCCCTGTGACAACGCCAGCCATAGATCCAACCAAGTGAACATGTAATTTACCTTCTCCTTTCTTCTCCATTCTCTCACCACATAAATGTGATCATGGCGTATTATTTCACAGGAACCACTTCTCCTTCCTAAACGAGCTCAGCCGTATGAGACTCAGTGTCATCAAAGCTGGGTAGCTGCAAAGACAGAGGAAGTCTCACAGTTCAAGAATTAACGCAAAACATTCCCACACGTGATGTACTGTCACAAGCTAGAGTTATGTGTTAGGTGCGTAGGTATGAGCATGACATTTAAAGTGTGAAGCAGAACTTCTGATCTTTTCCGGTCTTGACACGTTCAAATGCAAACAAGTTTATTAAAATGTTTGCCTTTTGTAAACCTTCTGACCATACAGTATATAAGGTACAAAACGTTTGGTTTGAATCAGTGGTATAGTCGGTATATATATAGCAGGTGTATATGCACGTATACGCTGTATACCCTCTATGAGAGCTCTGTGATATTTGTGTACAAACTAAAAAAGGATACAAACAATACAAAACAATATCGTTTTGTGACAGAACTTTAATTTCAGCAGTTTGGTTTGCAAATACCGGGTCGAGAAATGTGACACCCAACTGAACAAACGTTGCTGAACATGCAGAGGGGAGGAGGCAGTGCGTAATATGTGTTGATAGGGAGCTTGAGGGTGATGAAGCGTAAGCAAGCGAGTGGTAGGGAGTGACGAGAACGCGTGCAGAGCGGAGGAAAGGGTAGGCGTCGAAGGTGTCAACGGGGCTACGTGTGTAGGCTACCAGTAATACGGCTCCCTATTTGAACTGGTAGATCTCGGCAGACTGGTAACTGTAAAAGTTGATGCTTGGTTCAAAGACGGTGGGGCACCCCTGGTGTAGGGACCAGGCAACAGCCATACTACTTGTTGGGAACAGACCAGTCAACAAAAATGGTCGTGGCTCACATGCACCATTCTTAGTCAATCATTTCAGATCATTAACCTGCAGTCGCAGCCACTATTCTTGCATAACCTAATCTACATTTCATATCATGACTTTTTCATACCTGATAATTTAATATTCAAATATGATTATATGTTAACTGTTCATTGTACCATGATTTTCTCATTGATATTTTCATCTAGATCAGTATAGCAACTCCAATAAGTGACTGTATATCATCACAATCATTAATTGTGTGTGTGTGTGTGTGTGTGTGTGTGTGTGTGTGTGTGTGTGTGTGTGTGTGTGTGTGTGTGTGTGTGTGTGTGTGTGTGTGTGTGTGTGTGTGTGTGTGTGTGTGTGTGTCTAGCACCAAGGGGATCGAGATGGGCTCTCATGTGGTGGGTAATGTGGACCTGCCGAAAACCAACGCCACCGTGGTGGAGATGAAGGAGAACTTCCAGGGCTTTGACTTCAAGGCCCCCGTAAGACACCAAAACACACGCACACGCACACGCACACGCACACACACACAGCTAAAATATATAGAAACCAAAAAAGTTTTATATATTTTACTAATTTAATTGGTTGACTCATCAGTACCACTTCCTCTTTTAGTTTGGAGAGTACCTTTGAAAAGAAAATGTTCATTGAAATCGTAACCGCAAAGAGGAACGAATGGCAGAATAGCCCCAACAACATCAAAACGAAACTGAACAAACCTAAGGAGAGGTTTACATCCGGGGCAGCAAGCCTGTGTGCAGGGGTGGTGAAGGTTTCGCTTGAGCGAGAGGTTGGAACTTTCATGCTTGTGGAAATTACCACCAAAGTTTCAGACCGCGATTACACGGTCTATACAATATCTATGCAACGATGACACACCGCTACAGTGCACTATTGCCTAGGTGGCTGCCAGACATGATAAGAAGTTCACTGGGCTCCTCCAGACAAGGACACAGGATGGTTTATTGTAAGAGTTTGTAGACAAAGATGCTCAGCCGTCCTCCACACACACTCCACAACAGCTCATAATAATTACTAATCAACACAGGGGACAAACATTACACAAAATGGCACAGGAACAACAGGGAGTGAATGGGGTTGGGGAGGGACCGTTTCATAACACACCCCACATGGTTTGAGGGGGGTGCGATGGAGAAAGTTCAGGAAGAGGGATAGGCACCTCAGGCTTAGGGCTAGCCGGCTCAGGCTTGGGAAAAGGGCTAGGAAGGTCCCGAAGAGGGCTAGGATGGTCATGAACAGGGCTAGGAAGTTCAACAAGAGGATCTGCTAGTTTAGGAACAGGGTTATCCAGCACAGTCTTAGGGCTAGCCTACTTGGGCTTGGGAAAAGGTCTATAAATGTCCGGAACAGGGCTAGTTTGGTCAAGAACAGAGCTAGGAAGGTCAGGAAACGTCATCAGGACATAAAAGAACGTTGTGCTATTATGAAAAAATAATAATCATACAATATATATTTATTTCCACTCCAATGATAAACCTCACCTTTACTCATATCTATTATCCTGCAAGTAATTGAGTAGAGGTCTACCCCTTCATGCCATGGTTTCGCACCATGATGAACGCAGAGCCGACAGAGGTCAGGAAGAAACAACAGTGTACACTGCAGGATTAAATAAATGATCAAATCACCTTACAATGCAGTTGGATGTTAGAAATGATTTAACAGCCACAAGGTTACTTTTGTATGTTTGTGGCACTTTTTTGGACAATAATAACAGAAGTAGACCCATTTACTGCCAGCCAGTGGGAGGACGTCCATCTCATCGGCTCTTCCGAATGAAACACACATCAAACAGAGCATGTCATTAATTATTTGAAAACACTTTGTACACTCTCCACTGTGCTCTCTTCGAAACAATACAACGCGGCGTGGGAGTGTTCGCTTATTTGCGCGACACTGACCGAACTGGTGGAGGAAAGAGTGAGGCTGACCATGTCCTCTAGAGACACCCATCTACATCCTGATTGGTGGTTATGGTGATTCTCTGTTTATGTGATTTGACTCATTGTCGAAATGTTGGATTGGAAGGCCCTCTTCATATCTCAAATTCAATTTAGGCTACTGTGTGTGTAAAAGGATGATACTGTCAAGGACTTGAAATGAAAGAGCTTAATGAGTTCTGGGAAAACCTTGTTAGTTCTCTCAGTATTCTCACTAAGAAGTCCCAATTACCAAACACCTGACAGTGGCTTTGAGACCACCAGAAGTTGGGCGTTGTCTGAAGACACGACATCCTCTGAGAACGCTAGATCTGTCATTTCCCATGCAAACCTCAAACTGAGTCTGTTATTCTATAACATTTCTTAAATCAGCCATAGGCAAAATAGTCAAATGAATCAAGATAGATTAGAAATTGTCCAACGAAATAATGTATTGGCCATGTTTGCGATATTTTGTAATTTTCCAATTCTGTCTATTGCACGCTGTGCACATGGTCACCGCCTGTGCAAAGATGCACTCCTGATTTTTTCATATTTTAAAGCCAAGCACAAATTGATGATTCCCCCGGTTTACCCACAGATATTTTTTTTCATGCAACATTAATAACGAGGCCTTTTAAAAAGAAATACAAATAAACATAAGGATCCGGGAGCAGTTTGGGGATCGAACCCAGAACCTCCTGAGAGTCAAAGGCTCTGACTACTGAACATCTCAGTCCACACGGTGCTGTTCATGGCTCATCAGTGTGTCATCCTCCTCCTACGGTCACATGAAGGTAACGCTGTCTGTCTCTCTGTCCTCGAGGCCCCCTACGGTGCGGACCTAGAGACCCTCCCCTCCATCCACCTCCCCGCCTCTCTGAAACCAGCCCCCGGGAAGACAGCCAAGCTGGTGTGCACCTTCTTCAGAAACAAGACTCTGTTCCAGGTACAGTCCATGGCCTTCTGTCAGAGAACATGACCTGGTTGTTCCTTTAAGAGGGAGTAGGACAGGGGGCATGTCTGTACAGGACTCTAGTGATCTGGAACTGGTGGTATTTCCTGAGAATGTAAAAGCTCAGGCGTGGAGCCAAAAGACAAAATACCTTTTGTACCCACACAATGAAACACACAACACAAATATTTTATTGGTTTGTAAATAATTGCAGGTTAATTACATGTTTGTGTGTGTGTGTGTGTGTGTGTGTGTGTGTGTGTGTGTGTGTGTGTGTGTGTGTGTGTGTGTGTGTGTGTGTGTGTGTGTGTGTGTGTGTGTGTGTGTGTGTGTTAGGAGCCAAAGAGGGATGTGAAAATACTAGAGGATGTGGTGGGAATTACCGTTGAGAATGAGGTCATCACTAATCTGAGCGAACGCATCAGGATTGGTTTCCACCACGACGCCTTACCTGTAAGTGAATGTGTGGGTACATGTGTGCATCCACATAGGGATCAGTGTATCTCTACAGTTTTTAAATGTCAGCTTGCCTTTAAGTATGAATTTGTGACAATAAATCTGTTAACAAGGCCTCTGTCATGCACCACTATTTTCAAATATAAGTGATTAATCACCGCGATAAAACATAAAAATAAAACATTAAAACATTGCAGAAGAGTTTGACCATTTGTTGTCAAGGCTCTCCATGTGCGTTCTCCATTGGTCCAAATAAGACCAATGCTGTGAATAGTTCAAACCTTTCTGCAATGTGATATTGTGTTTGATGCAGATCGCAGTTTAATAATACTTGAATTTTTTTCTAGCTTGAAGATATTTTCACCTTCAACCAATGCATTTTGAATCCTAATATTCTTTCCATTTTCAGAAAACCCATTCACGAAAATGTGTCTCGTGGGACACCAAGACAGGTGTGTATCAAATCGTAACCATAGAAACCCTCTCCATTAAGCATCTCCATGACCTGCCTGTATACACCATGTGCCACCTCGGTCTTTCATACAAACCCTGTGTTGCTGTAGATCCACAGAAGGTCAACTGGAAGGAGGATGGATGTGTGACAGAATACATGGGAGCCAAGAAAACAGAGTGCCATTGCAACCATCTGACATACTTCACCATAATGGTGGTAAGTTGCCTTAGAGACAGCATGCATCTTTGTCTTTATCATTGTGTCTCTTGAAGGGGGGCAGATCAAGTCACGTCATCAAGCATATATGGTCAATATAGCAAAATTGCAATATTGACCATCTCGCTGTGTCCATGATCCAGCTTATTACACGGCTACTTACTCAGGAAAGCAATAATTAAACTAAAAATATAACAACAAAAGATCATTTGGATTTCCAAATCATATTGGATCCAACAATTATTTGACAATTTAAAAAATGTGGACTTTTAAACACACAGACAGACAGACGGATAACCCTGATGAGATGTAATTGTTGAGCAAAATCTTTTTGGGCTCTTCCAGCGACTGGAGCGTCGAACTGTGCCCCACCTGCTGGCCCTGACAGTCATTACATCCTTGGGCAACGCCGTGTCCACCATCAGCTGTGTTGCCCTCATCATCTTCCTCTGCAACAAACGGTATTGCCTCCATCCACAGCTCTACACCAACCTTTTTCCCAAGGAGTATTTTTCCCATGTGCTCCCAAAGGAAACATGTAGGAGTACACAAAGACATTTATTTGGAAAAATGTTTGAGTAAAATAGCTTATCAATAAGCAATTGATAACATAGTATTTATACTGGTTGTGCGACAAACACACACACACACACACACACACACACACACACACACACACACACACACACACACACACATACGCATACATACATACATACATACATACATACATACATACATACATACATACATACATACATACATACATACATACATACATACATGCACACACCTCAAGGTTTTAAAATCTAATATTTAAGGATATAGCCTGACTGTCTGCGCCCACACCCTGACTACTTCCACCCAGGGAGGTAAGAATTGTCTGTGCAGCGTGAGAGTGTGTGAAGTGTCAGAGTTGGCTGCACACACACACACACACACGCACACACACACACACACACGCAAACACACACACACACACACACACACACACACACACACACACACACACACACACACACACACACACACACACACACACACACACACACACACACACACACACACAGGAGCAAGTTTAAATACCACATGAAAAGACCACATGAAGAGAAACCCTTGGGTGGGGTGTCAAGGTGTCTGTGTTTGAGGTTTCTTTTTGGTGAGTGACTCATCATTAGGGTTGGATAATATTAGAATTTTCCTATAATTTTACAACGTATAACATTCGTTCACCACTAATGTCTCTTAAAAGCAGTAATAACATTTTAATATTTTTTAACCATTCAGCGAACAAAAGGCAACAGGCTGATTATCATGTAGGGGGCCACTTAATGACATGCAGAACCGTCATTTCTACTCCTCATTCACATATAAGGTCATTTACATTTCTTACAGAGAAAATACTACCTCAGGGGTAGTATTATTCAGGAGATTTTCAGGGTATAAATGTCAGGATATGTTGTTCACACATGTGTGTGTGAGCATTTGATTACATTATAAAATTTGTCCATTTATGGTAACAGGGGTAATAGTTCAATGGAAAGTGTAGTATACTATGCATGCAAATCAATTATTAAATACTTTTTACTGTTATTCAGGGCTGAAAAGTGCATTGACATTTTAAAATGCAAGCAACTACTATTGGTTAGTTGAAAAATAATAATCATCATTGTGATTAAACATCTCTTCCAGTGTCCTGGGCCCAGTGTCCCGATAACGATGGATCTTCGCTCGTACGATCATTCTCACGATGGATCTTGCGAACCATCGTAAATTTCTTTGGAGCGTTTCCCGAAACTCCTCTTAACATGAACGCTTATTCGCTGCACTCACGACGTTCTTAGGATTGTACCTGTCCACTGACACGGTGCTCAAACAGGCTATGACGCAGGGGGAGACGCAGGAATGTCGCAGGAAAATGGGGTTAAAAAGGGTTAAAATATCTCCCCATCAAGGCCAACCGCAGAGTAGCCTACGAAAACAATAGAGTGCAATAATATGAATGCTAAAGATATTAAAACACAATTGATTAGGCCTAGGCCGACATATATATCAGTCCTAATCCTGAACGCACTGAGCACTGTGCATACATGTTTTCACGGCATTTCCCCCCCTGAAATAATTCCATATTACAAAAATCCAAAATAGCTTGTGTGACAACTACATTTATCTTAATGTGCTGATTTCTGAAACACACTATGCGCAGCAAATAGCCGACTTTATCTGATTCCGCGTAAGGTTCCATTGATTGGCACATACTCTCTAGTCTAGAATATTACATTTCGGCTGCGCGTGTATTATTGGAATTTGAAATGGCTGCAATGAACTATGTTGTTGTTGACTTCTAACATGTCTCTATCTTTGCTGTTTAAATCTAACAGTAGTCTACGAGTAATATATCGGCTGTAACCACTGTTTTTGGTTTCGAAATTGCGCCAGCTGGGCATTCCGTAGTATTGGATGTCTTTTAATGAAAAGTGGAATTCTACAGTTGGTATTTTTCTTTACTTGCACACGTGCTCATGAATTATTTCTCAGGTTCCTGCATGTCTATTTTTAGGTCCAACTGTAGAGCCCTAATTTGTGTTGATATCGATTCAGACTAATTATAAGATTAATATATAGTTATAATAATTCTTCATAATGCAGAGATTTTTAAATTATATAATGTCATTAATATGATCAATGCCAAAACAATCGTGGTTTGTTTAAACTGTTGTCTATCTCTCTCTCCCGCGCCCCTTTGTCTATTGCTATCTCTGTCCCTTTACCGCTGTCTCTGACTCTGCATCTCTCTCTCTCTCTCTCTCTCTCTCTCTCTCTCTCTCTCTCTCTCTCTCCCTCTCCCTCTCCCTCTCCCTCTCCATTTCCCTCCCTCCGTCTCTCCAGGAGAGTGAAGGAGCAGTCTTCCCCGGTCCACCTGGGTTTAGCCGTGTCGCTCTTCCTCCTCAACCTGCTCTTCTTCTTCACGGGGACTCTGGCCAACGTGGGAGGGGAGGGGCTCTGCCGCTGGGTGGGGCCGGGGCTCCACTACGCCCTGCTCAGCTCCTTCACCTGGATGGCCATGGAGGTGTTCTACACCTTCTGGATGGTCTACATGGTGTTTAGCCCCTCCCCCAGGGCCTTCTTCTGGTACCTGATAGGCTTTGGTGAGTCACATGTTTGTCTGTAGTAACGTTACCATTGAGTTGCAGCTTTGCACATTATGCTGCAGTGAGTTGAAAAGGTCAATTGTTTAAATGTACCCATTTTCTTTTAAACATAGTTCTCTTTCTTAATATTTTCTGAAGTAGATGGTAACATGGCTACCTCGTAGCTCATTTTTAGGAGATGTATTTCGATAGAGGTTAAATAAGTATATGAGTACAAACTGTAACGGTGTTTCAACGTGTTTCTCAGCTCTACCAGCTCTTCCAGTCCTCATCCTTGTAGCCATAGGAAACATTTACGGTATAATGGAGGTGGTGCCCAGCGATGATCCCTCCAACCCCTACTTGATGTAAGTACGTGTGTGCTGTGTGTGTGTGTGTGTGTGTGTGTGTGTGTGTGTGTGTGTGTGTGTGTGTGTGTGTGTGTGTGTGTGTGTGTGTGTGTGTGTGTGTGTGTGTGTGGGGGGGGGGGGGGGGGGGGGGGGGGGGGTTTGTGCATGTAGACTCAAAAGTCGAGATAAACACCACCCAGGTTTCATTGCAAAAGCAGGAAAAACAAGACATTATCCTGCGACCTGTCCTGGCAATTCCTTTATGAGATATTGCGTCTAGGACAGAGGAGACTTAGAAGAAGCGGGTTATTTTCTTTTTGTAGAAAATAACCTTTTAAATGTATGCATCCAACAGTCTCCTCCATAGCAGAGTGACCGACAACAGTTTCACTGAGGCTTTAAAACACAGTTCCACCCCCTCCCCGCAACTGTCCTTATATCATAGGAGGGAGATGTTTAACTAAAGCACAGAGGCCCCTGGGTTGTTTCCGGTACTCTCTGTAAGTCTGTGGTCGGCAGTTGGGATCGGGAGTCAGGACTGGCAGCCAGGGACAGAAGATACTGGCCGTTGTCTAATTCACTCCAGGCCAAATGGGAAAGCATACAGTGGGGCTAGATAACACAACATGAACATAAAAATAGGGAAAAACCAACAACGTATAGATTACAAACCCCAAGCAGCCCAATCAAAATATCACCAGTTGCATCACTATATCCCATCATCGAATGAAATCACTGTTCCTACTTTGATACCCTATTTACTCGTTTTTAGCAGATTGTTCGATATGAAGTCTCACTCACAGTAAATTCATTAATGAGAAGGTTGGGTTAGGCTTCTTGCTCAAGTATGCTTTCTGGTAGACGGTGGACAAGGGGGTTCAAACCCAGAGCTTTCTGTCTCGGAGTCAAAGCGCCCTCTGGACTAAACCCTTGTACCTCCCCCTCCAGGTGTTGGATGAGGAACACTCCACAGGCCCTGCTGGCCCACTACCTGATCAACATCAGCATGCTGGTGGGCCTGGTGTCCTCAGGCCTGCTCATGCTCTTCCTGGTCTACTGGAAGATCCGCACCCGGAACGAGTGGAGGCACAAGAAGGTGGCCTTCCTCAGCATCTGGGGGCTCAGCTGTCTTTTCGGGACCACCTGGGGCCTGGGCTTCCTGGACTTTGGACCCCTCAGCACCTTCGTCCTCTTCCTGTCCTGCATCCTCAACTCGTTTCAAGGTGAGCAGCAGATCTGTCAGTCTCTCTCTCTGTCTCTGAGATGGTCATTATGGTCAACGTCGTAGGGGGGATTGTTATCATTGCATTAGGTATTTAATATTGAAAGATATCAGTTAAGTTAAAATAATATATATTATTACACAACATCTTTCCTTATGAATATATATATTTCAGCAATCTTTTCATGCATTTTCTGACAAATTGAAGGTGGTCAATAGTCTTTGTCTCAGTGACCCTGTATTCTTCATTTGTTTTAGAGTTGTTAGATTGTCTATGTTAGTAAGTATCGATAGCCACATTTCTACAACAGAAACAACCTCAGAAACCAATCTCTTGAAATTTGAGTTGGTTTGTTTGAAGAGCCTATTTTTTTAGTGACTCCTGGCATGAACTCCTGGCAGACAATGCCTGCAGTTGTGTACTGTGCTTTGACACTGTTTTCAGCCTGCCGTTGTGTACTGTGCTTTGACAACATTTCAGCCTTCTGTTGTGTAGTGTTCTTTGCCACAGACTTTCAGTCTGCTGTGGTGTAGTGTGCTTTGACAGTTTCAGCCTTCTGTTGTGCAGTATGCTTTGACACAGACTTTCAGCCTGCAGTTGGTGGTATCAGATCGAAATAATTGCCTTGCTATCCAGGCCTTAGCGCTTATCAGAGTATAACATGTATCCTTTACGGTCATTGTGCTCCGTCCTATCTTAAGTGTGTATCCTATTGGGACCACACAGTTCTTCATTTAAAAATATATTAACATCATTGGTTTTAATATTGATGTGTCAAACTGGATTTGCCTAAATAGGATATACAACATGCATGACTGATTATTAAGCAAGTATTTACAGTTAAAAGTACTTCATGGATGTGTCATCAATATGATAATGTGTTATCGTACACATTATAACTTTATATATTAATTTAAACAAGCAAACCATGGTGGTGTACAAATATTTTATATATTTCTTAGCATATGTAAAGTCTTTGACATAATGATACATTATCATTGTCCTATTGTTGGAGGACTAACAGCCACCTGAGACCTTGTCAAATGCAGTCTAGGGTCAAAGGGCAGCTTGTTGCCTATTACACACTTAAGGCAAAAGTCATGATTCATGAGTTAATGTATCCGGTATAATAATTAATGATGTCTGGTTTATGGTTTAGGATTAACTTCTCCATAATGAGGATTATGAGTAAATGTTTGACATTGCCCCTTCCTGTTCCAAATCAATACAGCCTAAAAATGAGCAGTAAAGACATCCCCTCCCTAAAGCATGCTAACCTGGTTGTTCTAGTGGGTTTCCTGGTGGTGGTCACTACAGGGTAGTTTCAATAGTGTAGCATATTGTTATGGGGAAGTAGAGCAGGTGGACCCAAATGCTCAACACTGAGACACCGACACAGAGAGGAATTGAAAAGGGGTTTTACTGAGGGCAACAAATAAGTAAAGGCGGGGAACGGGGCGAGGGGCTTGATGGCAGGCAGGTAGTCAGACGGGTGAGGGTTAGGCAACAGGCGGGTAGTCGGACAGGCGAGGGTTAGGCAACAGGCGGGTAGTCGGACAGGTGAGGGTTCGAAAACAGGCGGGTAGTCGGACAGGTGAGGGTTTGAAAACAGGCGGGTAGTCGGACAGGCGAGTGTTAGGCAACAGGCGGGTAGTCGGACAGGTGAGGGTTCGAAAACAGGCGGGTAGTCGGACAGGTGAGGGTTTGAAAACAGGCGGGTAGTCGGACAGGTGAGGGTTCGAAAACAGGCGGGTAGTCGGACAGGTGAGGGTTCGAAAACAGGCGGGTAGTCGGACAGGTGAGGGTTTGAAAACAGGCGGGTAGTCGGACAGGCGAGTGTTAGGCAACAGGCGGGTAGTCGGACAGGTGAGGGTTCGAAAACAGGCGGGTAGTCGGACAGGTGAGGGTTTGAAAACAGGCGGGTAGTCGGACAGGTGAGGGTTCAGCAAGAGGCGGGTCGGCAGAATGAACAGAGGGATAAGACAGTTTAGGGAAAGAACCCTATAACCAACAATCTTGACACATGGAAGGGCCAGGGACGAAGTACTGACTGTTTAGTATAAACAATGATACAACGATGATGTGTGCTGCTGATGAAGATTGTCGGCAGGTGCGTGGAGCCAGGTAAATGGATGGATGACGTAGGATGAGAGACACTGACCCCCACTAGGTGGCAGCAGTGGACTGCGGGACACACTTTTATTTTTTTGGACTTGCATTTAAAATGATTCTAGTCATATTAGGTATCTATATATGTTTTATGTTTACCCTTTACTCCCTTTTTTATCTCTTTGATTTCTACCACTGGGCTGTACTTACTACCCATGTGCACCTCCCGTCTGAGATGAATGCAGTCTGATCCCTGATTCCCATGTGCTTAACCCCTGCAGGGTTCTTCCTGATGCTGCGCTTCTATGTGCTGGGCTGGATGAAGAGGCGTGAAGAGGGAGACTCGACCCTGGGAAGTAGCAGCCTGACCGGCTCTGCCAGGCAGCAGATGCTACAAGTCCAGGAGAAACAGTAGCAAGAGAAGCCAGAGGCCTCACCACTTCACTGGAGACGAAAGGACAAATGGGGGACAAGACCTGTGGTTCAACGACGCATGGGCCTTTGTATAGCCGTGCATGTCAATGTGGTTAAAAAAATAAGCAGTGGTGTTGTTGGTTGGCACGCTAGAGGCGTGAGACCTTGGAGGCTCTCAGTTCCTGTGTATCTACTCATCTGTCATTTTTGTTTCTGGTCTAAATTCATTGTGATTGTTAGAAGTGTTTCCATGTCACCTTTAGTTTGAGATTCTACGCATACAGAGTTAAGGTATCAAACACTGGCGCTGTTATTTCTACTGGTGGCGAGCGGGAGAAGCCCCCCCTGTGTTGTACTCCAGGAAGTATCTCGTAGGCAAATGAAGAGGCGGTCTGGTCTGTGACGAGGGGCTGAGGCGGCCGGCTCCTTCTTGGCCGCCATCCAACAGTGCAGGACTGGGGCCTGTACTTCAAACAAACTATCAGAACTGGGTTGAGTCTAGTTCATAAGGTTTAAAGTGGTTTTAAAGTGTTTTATGGATATGAAAGAAATTCAACTGAATTTTTTCAGGGTAATACTCCAAAGGTGTTTTATTTTTCATCTTCTTAAAAACAAGCTGTGTTATTTCAACCTCTGATAAGCTTTTTTGTATATTTCCTTTCTGTTTTTGTGATTCATAAGACTTGATTTTATGCTTGAAGCAGCACTTTAGTTATTTTTCAACAAGCGTTGTGATGTCCCCTAGCACCTTTTCATTCTCACTCTCTGGGACTTTGGATTGGCAAGTTTCTGCCGACACTGAGCTGATTCCGTCAATTACAGTACATTTCAAGTATAGAATAATACTGTTGAATCAAATCAATCATTTCCTTTTTTATTTACGCTGTATATTTTTAACACATTTTCCATGACTGATGATTTTTATACTTGTTTTTATATTTGTAATGTTGTCCAATGTCCACATATTTGTGTTTTTTAGATAATCTACTGTACATTGAGTGACTATTTATTAATTCAGTCATTTTCTATATCGTCTGATTTCTCCACCCACCTTGTCTGTATTTTATTTTAGATATATTAATACAAAGCCTTATCTGATGGATTCTTAATCTGTTAATATTGAAGAAGCCCTAGCAGGACCCAACATTCTAGAACTATACTGCCTTACAAAGGCCAACCGCTGTAACTACAATTGTGGGCAAAGTGTAGTTATGAATCTAAATGATCTTGTAGTCTATCTATGTTTGATTTAGTGACAAATTATCTTGGTTCAATTTTACTATTTTTTAAGGATAAAAGATTTGAAAAAATGGCAGTAACTACAAAAAAAATACAAAACCCAGAATGCAGAATCTGCAACAATGAAGATACTGCGGACTGCCGTGGTTTTCTGTTCACCATTCAAAGAGATTAAGATATTTGTACAAGATTAAAATGATGATGAAAAGGAGGAACCCTGTGGGCCTACGTAATCTTAGGATAACTCGATCAATTGATAGTCCATCAAAATAATACTTTTTTTTTCCATCGACTTTTTAATCTCATCATTGTTATCTTTAATACATAGGCCTATACATCTAAATAAAAATAATAAGAGACAAATGATTCCAATAAATGTATTTTTTTGTTGTTGGAAAAAACTAAACTGATTTTCCACCGCACTTCCCATTCAAAAAATTTTTTAGGGATCAAATTCCTCTTTGGATCATTGTTTATTAATACAATTTCCACTCATCTGCTTACGAAACAAATGGCTGGACAGTCATAAAACTTTGAAGCCATTTGTCTCAGTTTCGCCTAGTGTTTCAATATTGACACCCTAATAGTTCGCCTTTAGGGCAGTATGGACCAGCATGTCTTCACTGTGAAGGGGTTAAGTGATCCTGGGATGTTGGCACTTTTTTGGTTGTTCAGCGATTCTTTAGGATATCTCATTAATAGGCCTATGGCTTGTTTTGTGAATGTGTGGGCTTATTAACATGGTGCTTTGATAAAATAAATTCCTTATGGTGGTTGCGTAATACCAGTCTTTGTGCGTGTGTTTTCACTGTGAGTGAGTGGTTTGCGTTGCTGCTGTCCCGCAGGACCATATTCTCTCATTACATAAGCACAGGGCATTTCCTGCCTGAAGGTCAAAACCGCCCATTTTAGAACCACTGTTTTCCTCCAAACCCTGTCCAGCAGTCATGAGAAACTGAATTCTTTGAAAAAACAAGATTTGGATCCTCTAACTACTTATTTTTTTTCGGTTCCTCTTTCAACTCTGTGCTCGAATCTCATCACTGAATGTCACCTTTTTGGCCAAACAGAACAAGTTTGTTATATATGCATACTGTTTGCTATGCCTAGTTGTTACAAGTGACAAATAATAATAAACAAAAACTATTTTTTTTTTTCATTAGAATTTAAATAGACAACACATCTATTTGGTAGGCTATACAGCATATAATTGAAACTTTGGCTATTATTCTAGTCGAAAGCACAATTCGGTCCTCTTTCTGTTTCTCTGTTTTTCCGTTTGTATAACGTTTCACATGGTCCCTAGAAGGCCTGTTGTGATTGCAACACATTGTAGTGACACCTGAATGAACTTGAGGCGAGGGGTGGCTCCTGCAGGGCTTCAAACGGCTGGTTGGTTCCAATGGCTGATTCCTTAAATCCTGCTTCTGGTTTCCCAAAGCCCACCAGATGAACCCGTTCATTTTACTTCTGACTTCGAATCAACACTGAGACACCTTCCTCCTCTGACAGCACCCCAGACCTGTATCGAGAAAGGTAATGGTGGGGATCACGTGACTCTGAAGGGGCTGCGCCGGTGAAGTCTAGTTGTTGACGCTCTGCAAGATGCCGCATACTAGTCTCTTCCCCTCCGTGTTGGCTGGCTGCCAGTACCGGTAGACGACCACCACAAACGAAAATAAGGTAGGATATCTTTAACACAACCGAACAATTGATGCTGATGGCCAGGAAGAGACTTCACATTTGTATATGTTTATGCTCAATATAAGCAGGAGGTTTTGGAGCGGCTGATATGAGACAAAGAGGATGCCTGAGAATGAGTTCACGTATTCTGCAGCGGACGTGCACCACCAGGTTTTTAAATCAGATGGATAAAGGGGACTAAAGACAGAAGCTCAGCTACCCACAAGATGTAGGATATTGGATCATACATCCGACCCAAGCAACGACGGCATTTTGATCCTATTTTCCGGAGCGAACAGCCCACTGATAGGCCTACTATTACTTTTTCTGAAATGGTCCAGCATTCATTTTTAGAGGGACAGGACGGTCTACACTTGAGTACCTACTAATGAGTAGAGAAGAGACACCTGCCGGAGTGATGGCGGCGGGATCAGTGGTGCTGCGGGTCGGTTTCTTTTAGGCTATCAAACGATCTGCCTGGTCTTTTGGATTAACACGCTTATGACACAAATATGCAAACAATTACGCACACATGCAAACAATAACCCGAGCTCGCCTCCGGGTTTAGGATGACAGGGGAAGCCCAGCGTTGAGGCTGATTCAGCTGATCAGTTATTTTATCTCCAGAGTCCAGACCCACGTGTAGTCTTTCTCACAGTTGTCATCAGACTAATGACGTCACCAAGGCCGTCAATCTAGAAATGTCTGCAAGATTTGGACATGATTTGATGCTTAACAATTGGCGTTTTTCCACTGTACTATATTTGGCCGGTTGCATTACCACTACAACTGGGCTTCCCGCTCGTGTCTTGAACAGATGACGTGCTTGTCTTGGGTCGACGATGACACAACCACATACACTTGTATTGCTAATTTAAACCATTTATGAGTGCAGTGTTATTAAATTACTAGTGAAGGCCTACTTGTTTTTTCGTTGTAGGCCTAGCCCTTTTATTTCTTAGTGAGGTATGGAATGGCTCTCAAGTCCTGAGTAAAAGCAAACGTTAGTTGTGACTACCTCTAAGCTCAAAGGCCTACAGAGGAATTTATAAGGTCACTACAAACTTTGGATGAGCCACAGAAGTGCCCTACATTAAGAACGCTTTCCGCTCACTTTTATATTTTCTTTTAACTTATCTTTGCGAATCACATGTTCTTGGGGTTTGTGGTACTTTTCTAATTTGTGCGATAGACCAAGATCAGTTGTTCCAATACCAATACCTTGAGGAACTACAAGGGAAAACAAAAATCCACAATCTTGCGTACACGTTGCTTACAGAACAACGTGTTCCTCCCTGTCCTATGATGCACCCTGCACATCTTGACCTAACCTCATTGCCTACGCGGCATCCGCCCTTCTTATATATCGGAGGCTCATTTCGAACAGCCCTGTGACCCTGACCTCGTTTCTGGCAGGCCTCTTCCCAGTTCCCACCAGGGCCTCTATCCTCTAACACGGTCCCTCCACCTCCAGCCCCTGCCACGCTCGCACTAGCATGCCAAGTGTAGGGCCCCACAACGGGTCTGGAACCCGTGGCTCCAACAACCAGGGTTGAAATTGCTGGATTATCACAGACGTGGCACCATCAGTTTCTCTCTGTTACACTAAGGGAAAAGATATAAAAGCCACCCATGGATAACCCCCCTTTTCTCTTGTTCTGTGCCACCTTTTTTGCCTTCATGTTCTTAACTAGTCTACCCAGGGTGAACAACATTAGTGGACCACTAGTCTAGGAGCCCGTTTACTAGCCGGTACAGTAGTTAGTCTACTATCCGGTCCAGTCATGGGTCTAGCCGGTATAGTAGTTTGTCTACTATCTGGTCTACTCTCTGGTCTATTCATTGGTCTACTAGCCAGTCTAGTAGTTGGTCTACTATCTGGTCTAGTCATTGGTCTACTAGCCAGTCTAGTAGTTGTTATACTATCTGGTCTAGTCATTGGTCTATTAGCCAGTCAAATAGTTGGTCTACTAGCCAGTCTAGTAGTTGGTCTACTATCTGGTATTGTCATAGGTCTACTAGCCGGTATAGTAGTTAGTGTACTATCTGATCTATCCATGGGTCTACTAGCCGGTATAGTAGTTAGTGTACTATCTGATCTATCCATGGGTCTACTAGCCGGTATTGTAGTCGGTCTACCTGCCGATTTAGAAGTCGGTATAGTAGTCTCCTAGTCCGCCTAGTGGTCGGTGTATTTACCGGTCTAGTAGAAGCTGTTCGGACTAGACACGCTATAAGATGTACTACAAACAGCTCCTCTTCTCCTCTGTCCTCGATCTAGTGGTCGGTCCAACGTGTGTCCTAGTAGTTGGTCTACTAGTTGATCCAGTAGTCTACTAGTCCTAACCGCTCCTCCCCCCCCCCCTCCCCACGGCAGCAGGAGGATCAGCTAGCCATGGGGAAGGACGCAGAGCCCCCGCCGGAGCCCTCCGCTACCCTGGGGCCCCAGGAGCCCCCCAAGGAGAGTATGCAGCTGAAAAAAGACATCTCCCTGCTCAACGGCGTCAGCCTCATCGTGGGCAACATGATCGGCTCGGGCATCTTCGTGTCCCCCAAGGGCGTGCTGATCTACAGCTCGTCGTACGGCCTCTCCCTGGTCATCTGGGCCATGGGCGGCCTGTTCTCCGTGGTGGGGGCCCTCTGCTACGCCGAGCTGGGCACCACCATCACCAAGTCGGGCGCGTCCTACGCCTACATCCTGGAGGCCTTCGGCGGCTTCGTGGCGTTCATCCGGCTGTGGACGTCGCTGCTCATCATCGAGCCCACTGGCCAGGCCGTCATCGCCATCACCTTCGCCAACTACCTGGTGCAGCCGCTGTTCCCCACCTGCGAGCCGCCCTACGCCGCCTCGAGGCTCATCGCGGCGGCGTGCATCTGTAAGTGGCGGGCAACGGCGGCGTTCAACCCAAGGATTACTTGTTTCTTTTTAAAGTTCCAAACAAGGCAATTCATGAATGTTTTTTTTTTAAGGCATTAGTTTGTATCGAGAGCATTTTGATTACAATCCTCTTTCAAGGCACATGGAAGTATACTAAGTTTACTTAAATTAAGTGCATATTTGGGTGTACTTTTTCTTGGGTAGTTGGTACCGTTAGCTTATGTAATGTTCTGGTGGATTTTATATCGGCTACCAGTAGACTGGTTGTAGTGAACAGTACATTATATTCCATAGTCTTAAGAGCACATGTGGTTGAGTGTTGTGAATGCTTCCAGGTTTCATGTATTAGTTATTGGGTTTGAGTCCTGACTCATTGCATCTATGCATCTTTGTTGGGGTAGCACTGTAAGTGTAGTAGTAGTAGTATGAGTGATAAATACCCCAATTACATCAGCTAACAATACACTGCACATTAATGAGGAGGTGTATTTGTAAACGTAAGGATCTTAGGTAGGCTGTCTTCAGAGTACAAATCTGAAATTAAACATGAACGAATAAAAGATGCACAACACAAACAGTTCAACTAGACTTGACATTCTTAAGTCACCATTGAGAACGATACATATCTCTACTACAGAACATCTCATTGTGTGCTTCCTCCTTCCTCAGGCTTACTGACCTTCATCAACGCAGCCTACGTGAAGTGGGGCACTCGGGTACAGGACATCTTCACCTACGCTAAGGTGGCAGCCCTCATTCTCATCATCATCACTGGCATCGTCAAGTTGGGCCAGGGTGAGCAAGTCCAACCGTCATTCATTTGTTCACCCATACAGTCCCTGGCCCATACTGGCGCTGTCACGTTAAAATTGCACCGGGGGCGAAAATTGTACCGGCCTACGTCATCTGTTGTTGACAACTTGACAACTGATTTGATTGGGTTGTCCGTTGCCGGGCAGGTTTCAAAAAACATTCGGCTCATGTTTCCAAAGACGAAATAACATAATACAGATAACGGATCGCTAGATAACACTTGTTTTTACTTTATATTTGTATTGTATTGAATTGTTTAATCGAATTTAGCTAGTAAACTGAGTGTTTAAAGCAGGTTTCAAAAACCATTCGCACTTATGTTGCCGAACACCAAATAACATAATAACGGATCGCTAGATAACGCTTGTTTTTACTTTATATTTGTATTGTATTGAATTGTTTAATCGAATTTAGCTAGTAAACTGAGTGTTTGAAGCAGGTTTCAAAAACCTGTCTTGTCACGCTCAATGAAGGAGTGCAATGAACGAGCATGAAAGTTCGCGAATGTTCAAGAACCTTCCTACGTCATTCGACGCGATCGCCCGTTGCCAGGCAACAGACGATCGCGTCGTCTGTTGCCAGGCAGGTTTGGAATTTGTCAACAACTGATGACGTAGGCCGGTACAATTTTCTCCCCCGGTACAATTTTAACGTGACAGCGCCATTCACCTTCACTTACTTTTTCCAGAGACAATATGTAAAAAATGTTGAATGTATGTTTTGGTTTTTCTTCTCCCCCTTGAAGACATCACAACTTTCAGTCATCATTACATAGATACATTTAGCATAGCATGCTTTTTTTTTCCAAATTCATCTTGCCGTTAATTAAACTACCTCTTTACTTGTCGCCATCATTTGTGTCATGCATAGGGAGGCCTTCATGTGAGCTGGACATTGTGGTACAAACCCCAAACCTTTAGACGGGGAGTTCACAAAATGTCACACATTGGGGTAGAGGGGAAGTGTGTGTGTGTGTGTGTGTGTGTGTGTGTGTGTGTGTGTGTGTGTGTGTGTGTGTGTGTGTGTGTGTGTGTGTGTGTGTGTGTGTGTGTGTGTGTGTGTGTGTGTGTGTGTGTGTGTGTGTGTGTGTGTGTGTCAGTGGCGGTTTTTAAAATGAGGGAGGAAGGACTGCGCGCTTGGTTGCCATTGGCCTGCATGCACTGTTGGTGTATGGTGGCATAAGAATATGAGACTCAAGTTGTTTCAAGGGGGTTTTGGTGAACTACAAAATAGTAGGGAGGGATAATTATGTGAATAAAATTGATACAAAGCCACCAGGGGGGTCACTGTAATTTGAAAGCTGTTGGGAAGCATGTCTTTGAAATGGACTACAAGGGCAGAAGGAAAGGATGCCAAGCCCATTAGTCAAATCAGGCCTACTCTTGATTTGTAAAAAATAAATAACAAAATCTGGGCCTATTTTTGCCCTCAATGACTGAAGTTATTGGTTGTAATTTAGCTATGTTTATTTTCAGTGAAAATTGTTTTAAGAAAAGACTCAAAAGTGATGCCATTTAAAATGCATCATGCTCTGAATCATGAACCCTTTCCACAAAATCAAACAGAACGGTCAGAGTAGCAAACTAGTAAAAGAACGAGAACATTATTTCAAACAACCTGATCTATAGGCAATAAGGCTTGGTGCCTAGCAAGGAATGTCGTATTGCAGCACCAACCTTAACTTGACACTCGTCAAGATTTTTCACATCAGTGAAACCATGAACAGCCCACGTTGGAGATTTGCCATTATTCATTAGCAAACAGGGCCAGCAATACAGTCGATTGCTAGTAATACTACCAGTAAGCCATGAATACCTAGCAAACCATGTAGCACCCACAACACTGACGTTGCCATTGCTTTTGGTGATCTCGATTTTGCGAAGTGGTCTACCTTTTTCTTTGGTCGCTAACTTAGCACTGTCAATGAATGGAATGCTTTGTAATTAAACATGAACAATGTCCTCTGTTTCCAATGTTTCCATTGTACACTTTATTCGCATATCCTCCAGATGATTTCACCTGCTTTGCGTCTCTGAGATCGGCAATGCAGGCAGAGCGGGTTTGTTATCGACAGCGTTGCCAGATTTGGCAGATTTCCCACCCAATTATAATATTTCCAGCCTAATGTGGTTAAAAGGAGCCCAATTGGCTGGGAAATCTGCCCAATCTGGCAACACTCCCCACCAGCCCGGGATCCTGCTTATTGGTTCATAGCGCAGCCCGAATAGATTTTTGCGCGAATCAGAAGCCGGTCACACCCACTCAGAGGAGGACTTTCCGCCTCTCCCATTGAAACCATGATTGAAACCCATGTTATTCACCGGCCGCCAGTACTTTCGGGTAAATGAATGGGAGTCAACGGAGGCTGAGGGAGGACCTTCCTCCCTGAAGTAATTGTCAATAGGCAATAGGGGGTGCTAATGTCCCTTTACCCAGGGAAACGAACATTGTATATTCAAAGGCATTAAAGTAGACATATTTAAGGGCATTAATTCATTGCAGTAGTCAGGGCAATCTACTTTCTTTATTCTCAACAATGTTAGGGAGGATTGTCCTCCCTCTTCTCAATGGAGAAGCCTCCATCTGTGTGTGTGTGTGTCTGTGTGTGTGTGTCTGTGTGTGTATATATATATATATATATATATATACACACATAAGTTTATAATAGCAATAGCAAACAAAAGCAATTCTCAGGGGAGGGGGAAGCCACACAGAAGGACCTGTGTGTGTGTGTGTTTTTTATTTATTGAGAATATTGATTGTGAAAAGTTCATTTTAGAAGAATTGTGATGTAGTGTGTTGAACAGTAGTGATAAGGATTGATCCTGGTCAGAATCTTAATTTAAAAGTACAAAGCTTTTAAAAGTTGGGATAAGATGCAAATATGGGCTCAACCTGGCTTGGTTTAACACATGGTATTGCATGTGATTGTGGCAAGGATGGCTGGGGTCCCTGATTAAACGCAATGATTCCCGCTAACATTTCTGGGTGCTAACTGCTTACCTTTCTGACCGGCTCTCGTGTTCCTACCTGTGTCTCGTTCCTCCATTCTGCCATTTGCACAGCCTATATGTAGGCTGGTCAAATAGAAGAATAGATTTAGACAAATATTGGATATACCGTCATAATTGGAGTATCTTCATTTTTATTTTGTATCTCATGACCTATACAGCTGTTTTCAGATTTTCTTAATTTCTGTGTCTAATTTTTGTGCCACCACCAGGTTACACGGCCAACTTTGAGTCCTCCTTCGAGGGTTCCTCCAAAGACCCAGGCGATATCGCCCTGGCCCTCTACTCTGCCCTGTTCTCCTACTCGGGCTGGGACACCCTCAACTTTGTGACCGAGGAGATCAAGAACCCTGAAAGGTGCACATCTTCCCACACCGTCAGCATAAGGGTAACGTTTGTTTGTCGTACTTCTTAGGCGTCCCTCCAAATGCAACATCAACTAAAGGATCACATGTGCGTCTCACAGGAATCTGCCCCTGGCAATCGCCATCTCCATGCCTATAGTCACCGTCATCTATATCCTGACCAACATAGCTTATTACACTGTTCTGGACATGAGCGCTATACTGGCTAGCGATGCTGTGGCTGTGGTCAGTATGGAGTTTATATTTGTGTGTGCACACATACATTACATATTTTGCTGGAACATGTATATCATCAAAAAAGAGGCATGTACTCTATATAGCTTTTATATAATTTAACGTAAATATCTGCTATTTTTACGTCAAATTCACATATGCAAGTAAATCTAATAAGTCAAAGTAACGTGGAAAAAAAGATGCTTGGCAAACCAACTCTTCCTCTGTTAAAGCTAATATCTGAAATGAGACTCCAATGCTGACTAAGGGATGGGGTTTTGTTGTTGTCGACCAGACGTTTGCCGACCAAACTCTAGGGGTGATGAGCTGGATCATCCCCATTGCTGTAGCCCTGTCCTGCTACGGAGGTCTCAACGCCTCTATCATCGCTGCCTCCAGGTAAACACACCTTCACCCTAGGTTTTTGGGCACCTCCATTATAATTTTTTAATGGGGGGGCTTGTTCGTAATGAACTGATATTCCTTCCCCCGAGCGCTGATTGGTCCTATCCTTTTTACATTTTTGGAAAAGGCGTGAATGGGTTAAACTGTGTAGGAACCCCATTGGGAGGGTCTCAAAGGGTTTTTGTTTCATTTACAGGGCATGCTACAAGTATGGCTACAAACCTGGTACCGCCTGAGAGCAAAACAATTTCAGAAACAATGTCACACCAATGTTTCAAAGATGAAGGCAAGCTGAAAGTTATTTTCTATTGATATTACTTGAGTGCTTGTTTGTTAAAGCACTTTTGTTTCCCATTTGAAAGATCAAATTCTACTGGCATGCTACAAAAAACACACCCAACACAAATGCCTTTCACTCTTACAGATTAACAGATTAATTTAAGAGAAGAAAATAGTCTGCATCCAACTTCCCTCAACCTCATTATGAAAGATTAAAACATTATAAAAACACTTTTCCCTGCAGTTCTAGCAACCAGATAAACCCAAAAGACCTTAGAAAAATATGTAATGTATATTTATGAAGCGTTCAAATACCCCAAATCTAGTAACGGGCTATAGGTATCATCAAATGTTGTATTTTTCAAAAAGGTTTGCTGCCAAGTACATAGGTGTTTCTTTATCCGAAGACTAGAGTTATTTTAACTAAGTAAACAGTCATTTTGGATATTCTCGGGAAATAGATTTAAGTAAATATTTAATCACAGTGCTCAACTGATTCTTTGCACCTTGACCAAGAGTCTGCTGCATTTCCATCTTCTCTCAAATCTTCAGCTGAAAGTAATAAGGAAACTTTATTGATCCCTTAGAAGATATAAGACGATGAGTCACGGGCAGAAATAAGACATCAAGAGTAAATCTAGAAACCACACACAGGATGCAAGCATTGAGCAACATGCAAAATCATCTCTATAGGATGTGGCACAGACTCCTATGCAGCAGTAAACTACTTCATACAATCCATCACATACTAAAGAAGGCAAAACTATGAATCCTAATTTAGCAGCCATTAGGGCAGTATCTTGCAACGTGACCTGGTCTGAAAGCAAATGTAATACAGGCCTTTGAACCATCTATAGCTGCTGGCTGTGGGCCTAGGCGTTAGACATTACCATTTAGCATTGCAGATGTGTTTACACAAAGGGACTTGTTGATTTTAAATGCATGTCTTCCAATAGGCAGTTAGAGGTAACTTGGTGAGGGTGACCATTGCAAAAACAACCAAACTGAATAAAACATGCTGTCATGCTTAATGACCGCCAATATGTTACACACATGGCTGGACCACCAGTTCCTGGCTGCTGTCCTGGATTTCACAGTGTAATAAACGGACTGAACTGAACTAATAATCATTAGGCCTGTAGAAGAGTTCACCTTTCCTGAGGAAGGAGCTGGTCTGTCTTCACACAACCCCTTAATGCCATGAAGATAAAGAGGACCTGCCCCCAGTGTTGTCGTCTCTGTGCAAATGTGTTGCGTTCCAGAAGTGCTTCAATAAATCCGCCTAGGAATTGGTAAAAAAATAATAATAAGAGTATCATAGCTTAGCTAAGCATAATGCAACCTCATCTTCACAATCAAATGCTAAATTAAACCAAGCTAAGACATGGCATAAAGACGAAGGTGAACGGGATAATGTGCTTGTAACCATAACCGCACTGGGATTCTCAGGCATATCCATCTGTTATTTGGTGGGCTCTTTGTCTGATGGCCGTACCGTACAGTGTTGTCCTGGTCTTCCATGAAATGAGCTCAGAACAATTGAAACCACACGTGAGCAATGCAGAGTATCTCAAGGTCTAGTGGTGGTACACACTCACACATACACACACAGGGAACGCATAGACACAAGCACACTCGCACACAAAATCGGATTTAGACCATCCTATTTTACTGTCACATGATCACACATGAACTTTGGGGCTGTGCTGCAGGGGTTGCGCCACACTTTTTTAAAGCGCATTTGATTATTTGAATGAATTGTGTTATTTGTTTGCAAGAACTTGCTGTTTCACTGCACCTCCATATTATTTTTGCTTCAATAGCTTCTAATAATCTTTATATTTCTAACATGTATGTTTTAGTATTTGGTTCCTATTGTCTTGATAATATTTCAATACATTCTTCTCATTGATTCGATTCTCATCTGGCCAGGTTGTTCTTTGTGGGGGCGCGTGAGGGCCACCTGCCTGACGCTCTGTCCATGATCCACGCGGAGAGATTCACTCCCGTCCCCGCGCTGCTCTTCAATGTAAGACGATCGACCTGTGTGTACAGGGGTCCTCCGCAGCCAGCCTACATTCACCTCGTCAAAGGGTTTAATGATCAAATGTCATGTATAGCCGATTAAATCAAGGTCCTTGTATGCAGTGAAGTTATTATGACATTAGCACGGGCTGTCTCGGTCTTAAATATTTACTAGAGTTAAAGTAGGATGTAAGGTGAATACATATTTACAATGCATTCTTGTTCAATCGCGACGTTCATGTCATTGTCAATCTTTACCTAGGCTATTACTTATCTTCTTCTAAATAACTATTTAATCTCTTGAGTCGTAAATCGACATAAAAAACGAAACGTTTCAGTCGTTGACGTCTCTCCTGTTCCTGTGTGGTCCTTAGTGTGTCATGGCGCTAGTCTACCTGACGGTGAAGGACGTGTTTCAGCTCATCAACTACTACAGCTTCAGCTACTGGTTCTTCATGGGCTTGTCCATCGCAGGGCAGCTCTACCTCCGCTGGAAGGAGCCTGACAGGCCCCGGCCGCTCAAGGTGCCCCCCTAGTGGACAGAACGTGTAACATGTGATCCGAGGTCATTTTGACCGATACTGCCTTTGCCAAGCCATCTCAACCATTATTTTGCCAAAAACGTGTATTTATTTCATATCAGTTATGTTTGATCTAATGATGAAGAAAATATTAGTCATGTCATCACTTTAACATCTCTTATACACTCAGATGGGAACTAGAGGACATTTTCTAGAATCTAAATGATTAAACTCCAACAACAATCTTTATTGGTACGTATATGAGTGATAAGTGATTGCTTTTATACATAACTTTGACCTTTGCTCCTCTCTCCTGCAGTTGTCCTTGCTGTACCCGGTTGTGTTCTGTATGTGCTCAGTCTTCCTGGTGGCGGTTCCGCTCTACTGTGACACCATCAATTCTTTGATTGGCATTGGGATCGCTCTATCGGGAGTGCCCGTCTACTTTATAGGGATCCACCTGCCTGTATCCAAACGTCCGGCCTTCATCAGCAAACTGCTGCGTAAGTTTACACGATTTGGCTTGACGGTAGCATTATGTTGAAGTGGTAGTGTTCTTTGGAACTACTTAAATGGGAATGAATATGACGGCCAATTTAAACTTGTTTTAAATAGCCGCCATCGCACCAGGTGGGTGTCAACGTCATCTACATGTTGATTTTAAATAAATCATTAACTTCATAATGATCACCCTCACAACATCAACTGACTTTCGATACTCCGCTCGGAATCCGTAGATGTTTATTGAAGTGTGATTTCTATACTGTCAATATTTGCAACCCAACACTAAACCCACTAACTGTAAATAGAACAAATGTATCACATGGGGTATTGTTTACTTGTTTATATCATGCGCCAAACTTTTACCCAGCAGACAATGTTATTATAGATGGATATAATTAAGAACGCATATTTGTGTAATGACTTTTCTCTCTCTCTCTCTCATTTCAGACTCGGTCACCCATTTCACCCAATATTCATGTTTCTGTGTGCTCACAGAGCTGGACAAAACTGATTAGCGCCTATACATTTCATACACTGTAAAACTACTTGACCACGTCACTGTACTACATTTACCGCCTCTGGCATCAGAGATGAACAACCAAAAGGGGAGAAGTTACTACTAGAGCTGTCAAGCGATTAAAATATTTAATCGTGATTAATCGCATTAATGTCATAGTTAACTCACGATTAATCGCAAATTATTTTTCTATGCTAAATATCCCTTGATTTTTTTGTCCCATAATTTTTCTCATTTTAATTCTCTTATCAACATGGTGAAGTGCATCGGCTTGCCTTGTGCAAATGATTTTTTATTGATAACAACATTGGCATATACTGATCAAAACAGGACGATACAAAAAAATAGCCTATAGTGCAATTAAACGACTGCTTTGAACAAATTTCATTTGAACAGAGCAGTCAGGCTACTGCTTCTTTGTTTTTATTTTATTTTTTTATAAAATAATTGCGTTAATCGCGCGATAATTCTTTTAACGCCGTTAAAATTGGTTTGCGTTAACGCCGTTAATAACGCGTTTAACTGACAGCTCTAGTTACTACTATACTTATTTTCTGTCAACTATGCTGAATTCTTCGTACTTGATTAAATGGATGTTTACAAATTATACGGTAATTGTGTACACTCCCTTTTATTATGTGCCTATCATATTATCCTATATTTTAGTAATAATATAACTGACAATTTTAAGTTAGATATTTTTTGTATCACATCTGCCGAAGAATATGCATTTGACTCGTGTATGCCACTCGTGGCCTGTTCAGTGCTATTCAATCATGACAAATATGATCAAGGGTCGGGCAACAACTCAATTATATATACATTTTTTTGGAAATGTATGCATTTGACTTTACAATCGAGACCATTTCGATTTTAGATAGTGTGCATCGTGTGTGGTGTATGAATATGTTGAGATGGAAGGCACGTTTATCAGATAAAGTAATTCATTGAAAAGGGTTCAGGATGCTATATACGGCTTCCTAGACAATGAAGGACAGGATGAATGGATATTTTCATTGATTCCAGCCATGTAATATAGGCAAAATATGTTCTCCAGCTTTTCTTACCCTTCTGAAATTAGTTCTTTGTACCTTTTTAAAATGTTAAATATTGAAGTTAATATAAAAGGGATTTGTGATTCATAAATCACCTTGGTTTACTCAGGCACCAACCACACTGATGTATATTATTTAGCATACTTTAAATACTGCAATCTTGTTTGGCTTCACTCTGTTATCTACTACAATTGTATGTAAGCTAATGCAATTAAACCAACTTTAATCCATCCTTGTTTGGATCATTATTACGTTCCCCTATAGTTCCGCCTATTCAAATTTTAATTTCTTCACTTTGGACTGAAAAACATTCTGAGCCAACTTTCAATAATTTAAGGCACCTATGTAGAATTTGAATTGGTAAATCATATTTTAAGCAGATGTATCCAAAGATTAACATTGACAAGTTCAAATGTTTTACGTTTATTTTGAAAGCTTTGTTTTTATACACATCTACATATTTACAAAAAAAAGTTATTTAATCCAACAAGCATTCAGAGAGCAACCCAATCATGAACAAAGGGAATGTTAAAAATAAACTGCACCACACTTTCATAAGTGCACAACCTACCCCACGCTTACATTTATACACACACACACACACACCACCATGCACAAAACCTTAAACCGCAAACAGGCGTTGCCCATGACTTCTCACTAACTTAAGTGTTTAACTGCACAAAGCATACAAGGCATACCACGCTAATGTGCAACAAATCTAACACACTTCAACTTCACACACAAATCACACACACAAATTTCACTCCACCATACATTTAAGACACTGTGGACCCTTTCTTTGAAATAACACCCTTACTCTTTATCCCTCGGTGTAGAAGAGGGAAATGTATAGCCGGTCAGGTTGTTAAATAAAATGCATTGCTCTTCCAACTGCTCAACTTCTATCATCGTCATGTAGCGTGTAACTGTCACCCTCTTTTGCATGCAGGTCATTAAAAGTGGTAGTTCTGCAAACATCGGTTTCTGGCATACAACGTTGCTCAGGACACTTTCCTACAGTACTTCATTTGGCTTTTTCGTTTTTCAAGTTACATTTTCCAACAATCAAAGTGCTACACATCGCTCGCTATGTCGGGCAATGGTCATTCACAAAAAGAGCAGAAAAGGTGTTATTTCAGAAGAAAAGGTGCCAGGAACATCCACTGATGGAAACGGAGGGGGGGAGGGGGGTGGCAGGCACACACTGCGATCAATTAGAGTCACACTTGTCGTCGTCTTCGTCGTCGTCTTCGTCTTGTTTGTCGCCATGCCCGCCGAGCTCCCGCAGCACCTGCCTCTGGTAGTTCTCCCAGCTCCTACTGCTGTAGGAGTGTTCCTCCTCCCAGTACCCTAGAAATACCACAAGCACTCCGGGTGACCCAGGGCCCCGACACGCAGTGCATGGCCCGAGAGGAAAGAACGGACCACACCGGTCTGCTGAGGCGACCGGTGTGACCGTCTCTCCTGGCTTCACTAAAACAACTGTTGTAAACATCATCTGCCGAAATGACGACCGCTACCAGCCTCGTTGGTGCACTAAATCAAACAGACTTGTGACTTGGAATCTAATGCTTGTGGTCGGGCAGAGGAAGTGGACCCTTCGTCATCCCAAGATGGGTTTTTCCACTTCAGACTGGTTGTCTGATTCAGCTAGTAATGACCTTCAATGTTCTCTGTTTTGTCATAAGCAGACACTTGAATTTACACAACCGTCTGCTACTTCACGTACGTTTCATTAACCCGTCAGCCTAATACCACACAATCAGCCACATGGGGAAGTGAGCCGAGCCGAGCCGAACCCAACATACCAACGTAGCGCTCCTCTCGATCGCTGTCACCGTCGTTGTCGCTGTCCGGGTAGTCGTTCCTCCAGTTGCCCTCTTCGTTCTCATCATCCTCGTCTTCGTACACCTGCTCCTCGTTGACCACCAGGTCGGGCACCTGGGGAGGAAGGAAGTCAGTTTAGCGGCATCGGCTTCACGTTCCCCACCACGCCGTGAAACCGAAACCACTGGGGTTTTGAATCGACGCTTCAGCCGAGCAGATAACCGTGTGGTCTGGTTAGAGCAGGTGCTTTCAGGGGGGGGAGGGGATAGAAATCCAACAGTCAAATTTTAAAGGGTACATAATCCAACCTCTGGCATAGTGTGATGTAGTATTAATACCCTCTCAAGGTGATGTTATGTTAGTCCATGGATTAATAAACATTGTTAATTGACTTTTTGAAGGCATTACTCTGAATGGGGTTAGTGATGCCAGTGGCCTCAAGGAAGGCTTAAAGATGCCTAGTAATTCCAGTTTACATTATTTTTTTAATACGGTTTAAAAACAGACCATAACTGTTTTATGAACTCAAATACTCGGGACACTCACTCCACTCATTCCAGATGGCACCAAATTCACCACTCAACCACCCGCCTGTCCATCCCTCCGTCCAGCTAGCAAGCCATCCACTCGTCCATCATTCCAACTAGCCATCCATCCGCCCATCCATCCACCCGTCCGTCCGTGTCCGTCCACCCGTCCGTCCACACACCAGCTCTCCCTCGTCGGCGTAGGCCCGGACGGACAGGATGTCCTGGATCCAGCCGGCCTGAGCCGTCTCCTGGTAGTAGAGGTCGTAGACGTAGTCGTTCTCCTGCTCGCGGTGCTCCGCCCCCAGGCCCGCGCCGGACACGCTCAGGCGCTCCCGGAGCATCTTCATGTTGTTGCAGAGGATGACCTCCGGGTCCGGCGACACGTTCTGGGAGGGAGACACGCCAAACAGGTAAACAACAACAACAACAACAACAAAAGAGTAGGGCTGGCCCGAATTTTTCGAATATTCGAATTCTCGTTCGCAAAATTATTATTCGAAGCTTAAATCAGTATTCTGAGCTTTGTTCTTTTTTTTTTTATGTACCTGACGTAGGGATCTCGAGAGGAAAAGTAATGCTTAGCGAAATGCTAACATTAGCTTAGTGGTTTGTTTACGTTCGCTGTACAGCGCTGTGCCAATCATCTGTGACTGGCTTGCTCGAGAGCGTGGCCGTCTTGGGAATACCCGGTCAATATAATAGATTGGTATGGACACATAAGGCAATCAATATTCAGCATTTGTTGTTATTGTACAAATTCCCTGAAAAGATGCACGTTCCAGGATGAATTGAAAAGCTCCCGTAAGGGCTGAGATGGCAGAGGACAGCTGATTTGGAACGGAGTAACAGCTGTTCGCTTTCATGGGGAAAAAAGTAAGGAACTTCAACCTACTTAGGCCTACTAATTAACGTTCAAAAGCTATTGAATCTTCAACAAATATGCAGATACTGTCAAAATCGGTTCCAGGGAGTATATAGGGATAATTTATGTTGTTTTTGATGGTGTTTTTTACTGGAACGAGTATTCGAATATTCGCTCGGAAAAACCAACGAGTATTTTAAGTCTGAAAAATGGCATTCAGGCCAGCCTTAATGGTAATTAAACATTAAAACACCTGCGGCTTATAGGCCAGTGCGGCTTATAGTGCGGAAAATACGGTAGCTCTTTTATTGACCAAGTAATGTGGTAGCGTCGACACACGTTACATTTTCTCAAGCATTTCTGCCGTACCAGCGCAGCGGAGCTTTTTGCTGCACTCTGAAATAAAACTGCTTAGGATCGTTTAGTGACGCCTCCGCCAGTGTTGCCAGATTGGGCCAGATTTCCCACTCAATCGGGCAACACTGGCTTTCCCCATGATGGCAGAGGGAGGGTTATTTTCATTTTGAAATAATCTTAATTATAATGTGCATTTAAATATTACTTATGGCAAATTCTAATCTTATCGACAATAATACAGTTTCTCCTTTTCGGATGGGATCCGGTAAAAACCTAACCCCGGCTTCACTCCTCTGCAGTTAATACATCCAATCGCACAGCAATTATCTGGCATATCATTTACCTCAAAATACCAACTTTCGTTCGTATGGTAAAACTGGCAACGTCCTGGCAGATCCTTGATTAAGTTACTAAGTTGCTAGAGAACGTTGTTCTTGCCCGCCAGCCAGTCTTCGTGACTTCAAGTGCAAAGTATGAATAGAGCCACCGGTTGACCTCTTTACGTCACTAGCAAGAACAAACTCAGGCGGCTGTAGCATTCGAGAAAGATGTTTTCAGTAGACAGCTGTCAGTTCACTTTGGGTCCATTTCTCCGATGCTCCATTGTTCCGTCCTCTCGGTCGTATGCGGACTCCTCCACCGGCGGAGCAGCAGGAGGAGTCCAGCCGGAGGAGTCCGCATACGACCGAGAAGACGGAACAATGGAGCGTCGGAGAAATTGACCCGAAGTGAACCGACAGCTGTCCCGCATACGGCAACAATCCCTTTCTCCTCTATGTCGTGTTTAAACATGGTCTTCAGAGAGTCAAAGCCAAAGTTCCTTACCCCAATTCCTTCTCCACCATGGCCGAGATAACCCTCACTACGAGTCTTTATTAGTTGCTGAAGTACCAGAGAGTCGGAGAACCTGACGCAGTCTTTAAGATTCATAATATCAGAGAATATCCCCGTCAGTTTGGCTGCGGCGCAATGAATGAATAAAGATCGTAAAAAAAAAAAATATTTTGACAGATGTGCCCGAAGTTACTACTTTACAACCTTGTTGATGACCAACATTCACGGAGAGCCCTCTCCATAGCCGGAGAGCATCCAATATTTTTTAACTATCCGTCGACGCCGTGGACCTATTGGTCGACGCAACGGAGACGGCAAGGGCTGTGATTGGTCCACAAATTCATTTCCGGAATCACTTCTCCGGTTTGACTTTGCACCTTAATTACTTGTACATTGTTTACATTGCACCTTAAGGACCAATAAAACTCCAAATAAGATTTGAAAAGCTTTGGACGTTTATTTACAACACTGCTTACATGGTTTGTAGTCAACATATGAGATGTGAACGCTATGTACGCCACATTTACGTACCGCGGTACACCTTTGTAACCACTCCGAAGTGCCTGTACCGTGACGGTTCGGTACAAATACATGTACCGTTACACCCCTACTTGATAATAACTAAAACTATCTGAGCCCGAGCTACTGTACAGCACACCACACGTGTGTAGGTTAATAAATTATTGAATAACTTTTGATCCGTAAGTAGTAAAAAAAAAATGCCGTTGTCGGCTTCGGGAACTAACGGCCATTGCTACGGCTAACGGCCATTGGTGCGATTGTAGTCCTTACAGAAGCTTTTTTTATCCAGCTTGGAACTTGTGCTTATTTTTGGGGTCTTTATGCAATAAATAAACCCACCCTGAGATCCAAGAACGATAGTCTATGTCCTTAATTAATACATGCTCCCGTAAGGGCTGAGATGACTGAGAGGACAGCTGATTTGGAACGGAACTACAGCTGGTCGCTTTCACGGGGAAAAAGTAAGGAACTCCAACTTACTTAGGCCTACTAATTAACGTTCAAAAGCTATTAAATCTTCAAGAAAAATGCAGATACTGTCAAAATCGGTTCCAGGGAGTATATAGGGATTATTAACGTTGTTTTCGATGGTGTGTTTTTATGGAACGATTATTCGAATACTCGCTCGGAAAAACCAACGAGTATTCAATGCCTGATAAATGGCATTCGGGCCAGCCCTAGTTTGCAAAGACACAATCATTCACTAAACTGACACACGCAACCGCTCGCTCTCCTCGCTCGTCCACTCACTCGCTGAAGTCACTCACACACTGCCATTCTCGCGCACACACATACGCTACTCTCGTAATAGAAGCGTAGTGTGTACTGAATGCATGTTGATTATACACTTCTTATAAGGGGTAACTACATTGGCACGACACTGGCTTCCTCCATCCTCGTCTTACCTTTTAAAATAAATTGCCGTCTCTCGTTTTCCAACGGCGACAACAACATGACTATCGTTTCCTTATACTTCCGGATCAAGGCCCCCGGGAAAAACCTCGAGCATGCGCAGAACGCAAAATCCGAGTCCATGCAATCCAATCCGTTACATGCACTCTTAATTCGAATAATCTAGGCGTCTTAATACGACTATGAGTAACTCGATTCGATTATAGTCCGACTAAGGTGTATACATGCATCTTAATAATCCAGTCATAGTTGGACTAAGCCAATAATTCATCTTTCTTGATTGTCATGTAAACGTACTGAATGGCTCTTGAAAGGAGTGCTACTGCCAGACAGTTTTTCTTGGAGGCCCCTTCTCCACGGCAGGTAAGCACACAGGGCTCATACCCCTGATCTTGTTTTAAGGCCACCGCGTCAGAGTGCTTAAGTCAGAGCATGAATAGCGGTTGACTACGAGTGTCTTTCTTACATAAAAATAACTTTCAAATGACATTCAAACTACATAAACACCTGATGAGATGGGTGATTATTTTGAAAATATTACCACAGCAGCGCTATACTGCTATAAATCCCACTTTCAGTTTTGAGGTTGGCCACTTATTAGTGGAAAACAAGCCCTTCTCAGTCTGAAAAATTACACGTCAAACTTGGGCAAAATACATAAACATAAACACCCTGGTATACCTTCATATTGCCCAAGCCTAACACACAAAAGTAATTCAGGGAGGGAGTCGAATATCACCAGTAATTTTTTGGATGGATGGATCCGCGAATAATCCAATTCAGACACCAAAGGGTGACTAGGTTAAGACACCCTATGGACTCTATTACAACATCTCCTTCGCGTCAGAAAACACTGACAGGATAGAGAAAGTAAAATACAGAAGCAGGCCCAGTGGCATCCTCCCTAGAGCTCACCTTGTCCGGCTTCCCCTGGTCCTCCTCATGCTCACACAGCAGGTCCACCACCTGCAGCTTCCCCAGAGCCCAGGCCTTCTCCTTCAGCTCCTCGCCGTCGGCGGTGGCGGCAGCGTCGACTTCGTCCCCGCGGCCCACGGGCTCTGCGGGCCGCCCCTCTGCGGCCGACAGTCCGGCGCGGTGGCTGGAGAGGATGCGGTAGCGCTCCTCCCTTCGCGTGCTCCACTTGGCACTGCGCAGGTCTCCGACGACGCGCTGAGAGCTGGTGGCAGAGGGCCGCAGGGCGTGGGCCACGCGGGGGCGGGCCAGCGCCTCGCGCACCTGGGCCTGGACCGGTGCATCCTGGGAGGAGTCACACGGTGACACGTTAGGCCTCCTGCCCGACTATTTATTCTTATTTTGAACATTTGAATAACATTAATGTGTTATCACACAGTTTCGAATATTTCTTGAATTTCTGTGAATGCAACATATTGTTGACATCGCATCAATATTGTTACGTCGTAAATGATATAAGGCCAATTATATGTATTCAACAGTAATAAAAAGGCACAGGTCAGGTATACAGGTCTCAAGATCCAGGTTACCAAATACAAATTGATGACAGCATCGTCAGCCAATCAGACAACCTCATCTGACTGTAGTATAAAAATATATATGAAGTGTTTGCGTTTTCTAAATAATTAACCTACATGTGTATATATAATCAGTTGCATTGAATAATGACGGATAAAAAAATATGTTCATTTCTTAGAAAACTCAATAATTGAGCTTTGTTTAGCTTTGTTCTTTCATCTGTGTCCATTTTAAAGGTTTGGTAAAATGTAAAAAAAATGTAATATATATATCTATACATATATAGATAGATATTTAGGAATCTACTTTATTCATTGAGGACCGGAATGTCGACATCTAAAAAGAAAAAGCTCTCTACAGAAGGAAAAGGGCTAATGAGAAAGGCTAACAGCGTTAGCTCTTATGAACGCTAGCTAAAGAGTCCGCCACCCAGCACAATGAGACTTTAAACAGGGTGGGCCACGAACGGCGTAAAAAGGCGTCCATGTGCTCAAACATTTGTAAACCGTTTAAACGTATCATGGTCTTCTCCAAACAACGCCATGAATCTCTTCCTAAAGCTAACGACGTGATGGCGTTTTCTGAACCAAGGGGCCTCCCTCCTGCTCACCTGGGTCGCTACAGTCGCCACGAGTTTGAAGACCGTGTTGTCCACCTCGGCTTCACCGGGCTCCGGAACCGTTTCCCCCGGGGTCTGCGAGCTCTCTGGTCGGATGCGCTTGCAAGCCAACAACAGAGCGTCGGCGGGATCCGTTCCCCGCTTTCTCTTCACTCGCAGGATCGTCGTGTTTGGGTCCATGTTGTTCGCCTATGTCTCTCGCTATCTGTTGTGACGCTGTCTTTTCTGCTTGCCGGAAAAAAGGCTACGTATGTCGCGAAAGAAATACAACATGGGGGTGGGGCCAATAATCGGTGACGTCATTGTTTTGATTTGTTTATTTAATCATACACACATATATCAAAATCATTCATTCTTATTTGCATATAACTTCATGCATAACATAGGTCAGAAGTAAATTATTACTGTCCAGAACAAAGACCTGATGCAGGCCAAGAGTGTTTACGACGACAGATTTATGACATAACACTTTTGTCAACTATTAAAGCTGGTCTCCATGGTCTTCTTCGTGGAGTATTGGGCAGAGGAATCATTTTCTGAACTAGACTTGCAAGTTAGAGCCAGGGACCAGAGGAACATGAATACACCTGTGAATAAAATGTATAAATCATTCATTTCAATGTAGGTACAATTAATATCCATAAACTTTTTTTCAAATTGTTATTTCAGCAATGTAGAAATAGTAAAGGTGAGACTAACCTTGAAGAGAGTTGAGTATGGTGAACAGGTACAAACCAGCTTCAGAGTAGGTTATAGAGGAAGAACTCCAGGCTAAGCCCAACACACAACTGAGGCCCATCACTGTGGCAAGATCCTTGCAAAGTCTCGAGCGCTTCTCCTTGTCCAGTTTCCACTTATTATCACGACTGGATATCCCTCTGCTGAAGCCAATACTGGTTCTCCTCATGGTCCAAAGCTTCGCCACAACCAGAGCGAGCATGGCTGAATTAAACAGGAGCATCAGGCCCATGTAAGTCCACATCAAGATGTAGATGTGTGGTGTCCCATCCATATTCTTGATCCAGCAGCTACATTTCAGAAATAAGCGAATGAGAAAATGTCACATTGATCCCAATTTGTTCAGTCATAGTTAGGAATGAAACCGATTCGACCAACGCTAAGCCTTACATTTTGGACGTTGTGTTGGTGGGGTCGGTGTTTGGTGGTGTGAATTCCCCGTAGACGTCCAAAAATCCACACGTCACCACTATCACTGTAGGAACACCTTCATCAAGGTAGAAATAAAAAAGAGTTGAACATTTTAACTTCAACAAGACATGATGCTGTCCTGATGTAAGAGATACCACAGTCCTGACGTAACAGATATTTGGTGTCGCATGCTTTAAATTATTGATTTAATATTAGTCAACCAGATCAGTAAAATCCTATCATCACTGTCAATATAAGCTCACTGCACTCACCCCATCCTACCAAGCTGACTTTGAGGAGATACTTCCTGATGTAGACATTGAACACTCTGACCAATAGGATGTAGAGGTGGAAGCCCTCAATGGCCATCCAGGTCCAGGTGCCCAATAACGACCAGTGCAGAAGAGCCCCAAAGACCTTGCATGGCCAGCCACCCCCCTCCAGCCAGGCCCACAGACAGCCCAGCAAGAAGCTGACATGCAGGCAGAGAATGGCCCCAGTGAGATTCATGTGAACACCGATGGACTTGTCGGGACGTCGGCGTCTGGAAGGGCAGTTGGGGTACACAATGCAAGATTTATTCAGCATATCTATATGTGTTTCAGTTGGGAGGATAGTGTCGCAAATAAATAGTAAAAAATATTGGATATATTACGATACTAATGTATTGAACTCAAGTATTTCATCAAAGGTTTAAACGACTCCATACTGTAGCCTGGTGTAGATGATGAGGCTAAGGAGGCTGGAGATGACAGAGAGAGCAGATCCAACAGCGGTGATGAAGCTCAGGTTGACGGCAGTTTTGCTGTCGACCGACACCATTGGATTCTGAAAGTACAAGGTGGGAGACGAAAACACACTTTATGCTTTGTTTACATTACATTACTGTTATAAATAAAAATAATGTAATTTAATTATTATTATTATTTTTTTGTATTACTATTTTTTACATTACCTGTCATTTATAGTTCTAATTATATTAAATGTATACATAGTTTTATTGTGTGATACTGTTTTCATGGGATGTATAGATGAACTATGTTTATAACTATTGAAGATAATAGTTTTACCACAAGCACGGCAAAGAAGCTGAGGTGGTCACAGCTGCAAAGAAATGTGTCACCGGCCACAGTGGTACGACAGCCTTCTGGGCTCCAGTGACCTATATACACACACACACACACACACACACACACACACACACACACACACACACACACACACACACACACACACACACACACACACACACACACACACACACACACACACACACACACACACACACACACACATAATTTGTGTATAATCTTTGTATTTGCACGTAGGATTCTGTGGAACATAAGTCTGCTTAAATGTTGTTTATGTATCGTTGGTGTGCCCACCATTTCCTCTTTGCACTTCATTCCAGAACACACACTTCCCGTTTCCTTCCTGAAAGACACATATACATGTGCACACATATATTTATACATACAGATATATATATACTAGTATTTTACCACCATTTTATATAAATATAGCACTCTATACATCCATCCATCCATCCGTCCATCCATACATTTATTCATTCATCCATGTGTCTACAAAGCTTACCGTGTGGTTATTTTTGAAGACAAGCTGGATGCATTCGGACAGGTTGCTCACTGCTTTCTGGCCTACCTTCACCATCAATACTAAGCCTCCCAAGACATATGGCTGATGGGACAACATTCTTCCCCTCGGATGTGCATTCACCTGCAAGAAGAGAATTTCAAAGTCAATACAGGGGATCAAGCATATCACTCAACATCAGAAGCAAATTGGGGTAAAATCTATCATAATGTTGCTGTTTTCTTGATATCTTGTTTGACACTTTCTTCTGGATTAATAATAATGTAACAATAATCCATTTTATTTATGGGCGCCTTTCTTGACACTCAAGGTCACCTTATAAAATCAAACATCCATAGCAGCAAACAACAAACAAACAAAAACAACAACAACAACATAATATAACAGTGTACAAGAGAAACAAACAGTGTGTTTCTAGTCCAAAGCATGCAACTGACTTAAAGGGAGTAGGCCTGGGTGAATAGATAAGTTTTGAGGTGAGATTTGAAGGTGATGGAGCTGGAGTGTTGGATGTCACGAGGCAGAGAGTTCCAGAGGTGGGGGGCTGAGCGACTGAATGCTCTTGACCCCATGGTAACCAGGCGAGCTGGAGGGAGGGTGAGCTGGATGGAGGAAGACGATCTGAGAGAACGGGTGGGTGTCTTGATATGGAGAAGCTCGGTAAGATGCATGGCCCTTATGTATTGTGTAGTGTGTATTTTCTCGATGTATATCTGTGTTATATGTTTTGTAAGTTGGAACCTGTACCCAGCTGACAACAAATTCCACCAGCCTGGCTGTGTGGTCATTAAAATAATCAATCAATCAATCAAGATACTGAGGGGCAAGATTGTTGATGGCCTTGGAAGTGAGAAGCAGGATCTTGTAAATGATGCGATATTTGATGGGGAGCCAATGAAGTTGCTGCAGGACAGGTGTTATGTGACTGATGTAGGGGGTTTTAGTAATGATACGGGCTGCAGAGTTTTGTGCCAGTTGTAATTTATGCATGGACTTAGCAGGTAAACCAAAGAGGAGAGAGTTGCAGTAGTCCAGACGCGATGCGACCAGGGTGTGAACCAGAATCTCAGCACTGTTTGGGGAGAGAGATGGGCGCAGGCGAGAGATGTTAGGTAGATGGAAGTATGCTGACCGAGTGACATTATTGATATGGGATTGAAATGATAGGGGGCCATCCAGGTTTACACCCAGACTCTTGACCTGGGGAGAGGGGGAAACTGATGAATTGTCAATGGAGATGGAGAAGTTATTTATTGTAGAGAGGGTGGATTTGGTGGCAATAAGGAGGATTTCAGTTTTGTCACAGTTGAGTTTGAGAAGGTTTTGGGAGAACCAGGATCAGATTTCCTGGAGGCAATCGGAGAGGGAGGTTGGAGGGAGGGTCGTGGGGGGTTTGGTGGACAAGTAGAGCTGGGTATCATCTGCATAACAATGGAGCTGAATATTATATTTACGGAAAAAAAGGCCAAGAGGGAGGAGATAGATAATGAACAGGAGGGTTCCAATGACAGAACCTTGGGGTACACCAGAGGAGAGGGGGGAAGAATGGGGTCTACAATTTTTGAGTTGGACAAAATTAGTACGTCCAGATAGATATGATTCAAACCAGTCCAGAGGTGTGTCAGATATTCCAAGAGAGGCTAATCGGTCGATGAGGATGGTCTGGGAAATGCCGTCAAAAGCTGCACTCAGGTCCAGGAGGATCTGGATGGTGAGTAGTCCGCGTCCGCAGCCATGAGGAGGTCATTGGTTATTTTAACAAGAGCTGGTTCGGTGCTATGAAGTGGGCGAAAGCCTGATTGGAACTGTTCGTAAAGAGTATTGTGAGAGAGGTGATCATGAATCTGAGAGGCAACTGTTTTTTTCAGAATTTTTGAAAGGAAGGGGAGGTTGGAGATTGGGCGGAGATTGTTAAAGTTGCCGGGGTCAGCACCGGGTTTCTTGGGAATAGGGGTTATTGCAGCTGATTTGAGGGGTGACAGAACACCAGAGATGAGAGGATAATTGCAGTTATAAGAGGGGTCAGGGATTGAATGCAACCTTTAACCAGTATTGTAGGGAGAGGATCAAGTTAGCAAGTGGAAGGTTTAGAATTGCGGACAAGGTCGGATATTTCAGCAGCAGAGGGGAGGTTAATTAGCATTGTGACATGCAGTGACAGTAATATCATTACAGTTTGACTAGGAATAAAGTTGGGAAAGTGCTGTTACAGACAAAATCTATGCATTTTCAATGTAGATTTATAAGCAAATAGATATAAACAATACAAGGAACAGAATGTAACAGGTCTACAAGCCCAATATGGGTTAATAAACTGGGGTAAGAAATCGGGAATTAGAGTAAAAGAAAAGAAAAAAGGAAAGAAAATAAAAATAAAAGAAGACATTACCCGGAAATAGGTGCTGTTGAACACAGTGATGACCAAGAGTGTTTTGCTCCCGTTCTTCTGGCTGCTCCGCAGAGCCGAAAAGGGAATCATAACCTTGTGCTTCTTCAGACTCCTTTCAACCTAATGTTTTCAAAGACAGCACATTAGAGTGTTTGCGTGCAATTTTGTGTGTGTGTGTGTGTGTGTGTGTGTGTGTGTGTGTGTGTGTGTGTGTGTGTGTGTGTGTGTGTGTGTGTGTGTGTGTGTGTGTGAGAGAGAGTGTGTGTTTGTAAGCTCGGGAGTGTGTATAAATGCATGTGGAATTGTGCATAAATGTTTGTGTGTATGTGTGTGTGTGTGTGTGTGTGTGTGTGTGTGTGTGTGTGTGTGTGTGTGTGTGTGTGTGTGTGTGTGTGTGTGTGTATGGGATGGTTTGTGTGTTGTGGCATCCCGCCCCGTAAGCCTCGGCTCGGACCAACCCGAGGGTTGGTCCTGGACGGCGTGTACCGCCGTCACCCAGCAGATGGCGGCCGAGAGCAGCCCTTTTGGCTCCCCAATCAGGGTGATTGGGGGACACCTGGCCGAAAGCTGAGGAGGCGATATAAAGGGACTGACAAGCACGGCACGGGAGAGCAAGGAGGAAGGTAGCGCTCTGGTGCGAGAGAGCCTGGAGCCTGGAGGGCGGAGGCCCACGGAGGCCCTAGAGACCGCGTCTCCTTCGTTGTTCTGATTTAAGTTGATTGTTAATAAATGCCTGCAATGGCTTATACTTCACACCAAAGTGTCGTTCATCCGTGGAACCTGGCCCAACCGAGCGCCGGGTTGCCACAGTGTATAAATGTGTGTGTGAGTGTTTATGTTTGTTATGTGTCTGTTTGTTTGTCTGTATACATTTGTGTATGTGAGTTTGTTTCTGTGTGTGTATAAATGTGTGTGTGAGTGTCTTGCGGTGACTCACCTGCTGAGATGTGTCGACCTGCTCATGTATGAAGTCCGGCAGAAAGGTTCGTCCTCGTCTACAATTACGCATTTTTTCGTCTAAACACCTACGACACAATCTCGATTGTCATCCATCAAATTATTCTAACAACATGATTTTGAATGACTTAAAGGTTGTATAGGTACAAATTCATAGCGATAATTTGAGTGTCATTCGTCTGAAATGTCATTAGGCCTACAATCCGTCAGCTGTTAGTGAAATGCACTATGAGAATGCGCCTGCCTCTGATTGAGACAATTTCGATTTTATACTTCTCCAGACCCGGCTAATTTCTGACTAATTAGGGAAGTCAGGGGTATGGACGTTTTTATTGGACTTTATTCTGCGCAACCCAGAAAAGATGAGTTGCGTTTCGTGTAGGGCTAGGCCTACCGCAATCCAAATCTAGATATTGTAGTTGGGCCTCGTAAAATGATATCCACATGGATAGGCTATTAAGCGATTCACAAGTGCAAATATGTTGCTTGTGCATCGTAAAATGATATTCACATGGATATTACACACGATCCACAAAGTCATAATGACTGCCAGCAGGGGCTGCGTGGGGCACTTTTTCTTACCGGGAGCATCTCGTGCATTTCGCGATTGCTCGTTCACGTGACCTACTACACAGCGGCCGCTAGGGGTTGCCGGCGGACCGAAATTACTGCCGCGGCCCACATAAATTGACCGGCCAACCAGGAAACCTCCCGATCGTCCCGATGGCCACTCCGCCTCTGACTGCCAGTGTCTTGTAAAATAAATCCGTACCCTCTTTCACACATTTGTGGATCGCATGGTACGGAGCTCCTCTGAGGTCACTTAATTGTAGAAAAAATACCCTAAATCTGTGCGCACGGGTAAACAGAGGAATCCGAGGGTAGGTTTACCTCGGATTCCTCGTTTTTGTTCGTTTTACGCAGCAGGGATTCCCAAGGAGCATTGGTGGCGAATGCTTATCTGATTCAGATCGGCATCAATACTGTACAGAATGACTCATTGACTTTGTGGATCGCTAAATATAAATGGCATTTTACGAGGCACAGCTACTATGTATTTGAGGATCGCGGCACACGAATCGTGAATCATCTTCCGTGGGTTGGGCACCACACAGTCAAATATAAACGTCCTAACGGGATTCGTCTGAATGAAGGCACCACTTCTCAATTCTGGAGAAACATAGGGGGGAGGGGGCTGATACAGGGGGCATTTTTATCGTTCAAAATCTTCTCGCTTTTGTTCTACTCTATGTTACTCCTTCTCTTTACAACTTTTTAAGCAGATTTAAAATACACTATCGTTTCAGCGCAACAACCATGGCTGTAATGATACTTTACTTGTCATCACTGAGATTGTTTACAATTAGTTATTTACTAGATAGAAACATTGCCGTGTTAGATGTATGAAGTGTAGTGTGTAAACTCATTACATTGGAACGCTATCCTCTGGTGTCTTGTCACAGACCCTTTCAACATTTTCACAGAATTCTGTGACATCGCCTGTTGAGACAAAATAAAGTAAGAACATACTTCAGGGTTAGGATCATTCCTTCACTTTTGCCTGCGTTATTGTAATTAGATATGTATCTAAAATAATACAACGATCTATACAAATGTATATCAAATTATTAAATAAGACACAAATATAAAATATTTATATTATTTAAATAGAACTAGAACACTAGTTTTTTAAATAGAACACTGATGGACCCTGAACTGTATCTTCTATGTTCATACATTGCCGCAGCCAAGATGCATATCTTTTAGCCTACTTCCTACTTGCTTTGACTTAAAACAAATATAGGCTACAGTAGGCTAGTCTATCGGCTCGCTCCACAGGCGCACACACACACACACACACACACACACACACACACACACACACACACACACACACACACACACACACACACACACACACACACACACACACACACAATTTACATATTTTGTAAATGATAACATATAACATATTTTGGAATATAATAACTATAATAACTCACCCTCTGTTTGAACTGCAGATATTCTGAATAAGATGAGCAACACTATAAGTGGAGCCATCTCTTCAAGCGGTTTATGTTCAGCCGACTTCTGCTATTGTGAATACCTGGCTTTGTTGTTGTGACTTCTCTTACATGTCACAGGCGGTTTTGTTTCTGTTTGGGGCGGGATCAGATATCTCATGCTCAACATGTGATACGTTTTTACCCAAAAGTCAATGTTTTAATTTATGACCATATACAGTATTGGTGTTTCAATGTAGTTAGTTCATAATTAAATCCTTGTGTATGTAGAAAACTATTTTGTTAGCCTTTACATCTAAACTTACATTCAAAACATTAAATTAATCGAAAATAACGTTTTAGTTGTAGGCTCTATTTTATATTTGAACGAAATTACAAGCAATCCTGAACACAATCTTTATGATTTTCATCATAATCAACAATTATTCGCTGAAGGCTAAGTGAATAGTGGGGAATAATAATGGCTTTTCCCCAATCTTCACGGAGCCTGAGGTTTATAAATTAGGCCATCAGGAGGTGTGTTGCTATTCTGGCTTGATATGCACTCTTTCTTTCTCTATTTCTGTAATTTGCTGCTGTAGGACCTTCATTTTATTCACAGGATTAATCCAGCCTTACTGTGTCCCATATTTCTAAGGAAACATGACCACACACAAAACATGCTTTTTCTCTGTCTTTCTGTCTCGCCAGTCGCCACTATAAGCATTCAAACAGGAAGTTTCACGTGAAATGCTTGGGTAACATTCTCTTGCATCGTCTATAACATGAAATCAGAGAGATCAGAGGTCAGAAAAAGTGTTTCCCGTCAAGGAAGTGAAACCAACTGATATCGATCGATTTGAATAAGATCTGCAACTCATAGCGGTTTAAAAACGGTAGTTTAATGTACAATTCATTTCTTAAGTTTACTAAAAGTAAAACTATTTGTTTAGAATGTGAACATGATTTCTATGTATTATTTACTGAAATCTGGTACTATGGCCTTTGTATTTCTGTCCATTTTCATAGTTTTCATGGTGTCAGAAGGTGTTAAAATACCAGTGGTGAAAGGAGGAGAGAATTCGCCCCCCCTTGTGGCCCAATTGTTGAAAAACACGTGCAAAAGTGCCCTCTCAGGAGCCAAAACGCGTATTAAAGGGGCCCCTTGGGAGCCAAAACGCATGCTAAACTGCCCTCAAGTGTCCTTTCGGGAACCAAAACGTGTGCTAAACTGCCCCCTTTGAAGCCAAAACGCGTGCTAGAGTGCCCTCATTTGTATAACATATAAAACGTGTCTAAAGTGCCCTCTTCAGTGGTGAGAACGCGCTATATGTGCCCTTTTTTTCTCTTTCCGCCCCTGCCCTTCAAAAAGTCTGTGCACGCCACTGATGTGGGCAGCTATAGTCCCTACTGAATAAGAATACTTGACCAATGGCCACCGTGGCAACAAACCACAGAAAGTGCACAGCTAACAGCAGGGACACAAGAGTGCCTGTGTGATCATGCACGAACATGAGTTGGTTAGCCTCCACCAATCATCATTCAAGCTGGACACCCAAACCACTCTCACGGAAATACGTGACACTGTCATCGTGCCAAAAAAGCCCACTTTTCTAACAATATGACAACTTTTCGCCACCCGTTTCTACTTTCACCTTTTGATTCTGAGAAATTGTGAAAATTCAAGGATATAGGGCCTATTTAATGCAGGTGCGCTGCTCTGTAGGCAAACCGCTACTGGAAAAAGGTAGCTGCTTCATCTCTTCTTTTTAGAATGAGTAGAAATTAGTGCTTTTGGCGCGAAAATAAATAAATTACGTGTCCCAGATCACGAATGAATAGATTAAATGACGTGACGTGACAATGACACGTATTTCCGTGAGACTGGGTTGGGACACCCGAACAGTCATCATTTTGGTCCTCTAACAAAGGACAGGGAAAGAAAAACAGAAATGGGGGGAAACCAAAACCTCACAAATACATAGGAACGTAACACACTGTTTATTGAAATGTGTATTGGTTGTTCCTGACAGGTAATCTGTTACTGCAGCAAAGCCAAGATCCAGGTAAGCTGTTTTAATATTGTATAATGAATGAATGACAGTAAATCAGTTAGGACAACATTGTTCACATCTCAATTTCAACATCATTGTTTTGTTTTTGTTGCTGCAGCAAATATTAGACTCTGTAATGACATAAAAAATATCCTATCAAGTTTCCTTTTGAGATTAATCTCATTTGAAAACGATATACATAAAACTAGTATCCATCCCATGATTAAAGTGCAGAGTCGCTGAGCTTTTGTTTTTTAACCACCCTAATAAAAAAAAAAAATCGCTAGTGGTCGGCTACAACTGAAATAACAGCACGCCGTTTTGGATAAACCTTCTTCCTACCTATCTCTAGAACCGTTCCGTCATATTTGCTTTGTATCAATAAAACGTATTGATATATAGCAATACAATCCAAAAATACTATTGACACGATTTACAGGAAATCTGGTCTGCTTGCTACCACATCTCCTGTCTGCCATCTTCAGTGCCTCCTGAATGGCCCAGCAGGAAACCCCAAGATGAGCTGGAGAAGCTCCAGTCAGCGGTCTGTCTCCCACGTTAAAGGACCGTTTATTAACTCCACCTCCTCACCCTACAACTTTGGAAACATCCAGAGTCAGGTGGAGACAGTGGAGAGATATGCCTTCGCAACCACATCCTCCTAATGGGATCCTCCTAATTAAATTTTGCAATTTAACATGGTGTTTAAAATCAATGACTAAGAGAACGTTTCTGATGAAATATTTCAATCGCCTTTAATCAAAATACATGTCCTCATCGCCATCAGGTGGGCATATGGTGTATTTGCAAGTGTCTGGCTTGGTGTCATTCAGTTATATCTGCCCCAAACTTTCAATAGAGGGGTCAAGTGTCAAAATTGTACAATGGGTTCTCGAGATATCTACCTGTTTGTGTCTCATAGAACTACAGGGCTACCAACTGATAATGACCAACGGATAATTATTTCAGGTGGAAATGTACTCTACTGTAGTTTTTGTACTCCAAAACTTTGACTTTTCATTCCTTAGCCCACTATGTTGTAGCTACTCCAATTGTTATTGGATGGTTGGATTGTTTCCAGCCTTACTTGTCATTCTCAATAAAAGCACCTACTAAACATCGCTTAACCAAATGTAAATGTCCTCTCTCGGTAGTCCAGGGTGTGCCGGACAGACTGGAGCAGACCCTGGACCCGAGGTGTGTTCTGAGGGAGGCAGGTGCATTCTCCTCCCTGCCCCTCCAACGCCACCTGGTTCTAGAGGATGAGTCTACTAATCAGCAGGGACAGGTCTTGATTCATTTCTACATGATATATTTCCAGATTATTATTCGATTCTTATCATTTAATGGTAAACAGCAAGTGTTGAAATTATAATTTCTAACTGCCTCTGAATCAGGTGGCGGCAGCCCTCTGCCCTCTGCCCTCTGCCCTCTGCCCTCTGCCCTCTCCCTCCACACTTCAGCATCAGCTCTGAGCTGGTGGAGGGTCTCCGGGTTCAGCTGGTCCCCACGCTGCACCCTGTGGACCGTTCTGGTGGCCAAGCGCTGAGTCCACAGGACCTCCAGGGGGTGTTTGTCCATGTAAGATGAATAAAGTAGCCATCTCATCTTACCTAAGCTATATGTTTCATATGAGGTTGGTCATCTAATATGACAACCCTAGATTGTCCTTCATTTTTTTATCACAACCTACATCGTCCTGTGAGGGATCAATGCAGCGGGTTTTGAGACGAGAATTCCCGATCCTATCATATTATGTTTTTGTGAAGAACCATGTTATTGCATGAGGTTCCTCTATTGATGTGGTCATTTACTATGCACCCTTCTCCAGTTGACCATAATCACCCTTCGCATCCTGAACAACACCCCTGGGGTGGCCGTGGATACCTGCGCTGCACTTCCACTGTGCACCACCAGGCGGCCGGTGCTGCAGCTCCAGAGCGACGTTTTGAGGAAGTTTGAATCAGCCCCACAGGTGAACATTCATCCCTTCCCTGCATTTGTACTTTGCATTTGTGAAAATAGCATTTGTTTGTTTTTCATGCACATTTCTGTTCATGAAAAATTCTAAATCCCAATCTCTTCTAAATCGCCTGAAGTATACTTTGCCTTACTTTGGGTGTTCTTATTGGTTAACTGGTAGTAATGTAGTGAGTACTTCTACATTAGGTTTTTAGCTGTGCACTATTTGTGAGCCAAGCAAAATAATGCCTTCTTTCTCTGGAAATACACTGGATGTTGATTTGTGTATTTTAAGTATTTTCATTATCGAAGATACCTCATTATTATGCAAATACCTTAATATCATATAATATATGTTTTTTTGTAAGTTTAATTTGTGAGGATTGCTTGCTGATACTGATGTTGTTCCCAGTCATACGTAGTAACCTCATTATCACTAGAGTCTGCTCTAAGAAAAAGATTAAACTATGTCAAGGTCATGGCCAGTTGCCCCTATACAATGGAAGCCAGCATCCAGCCTTGGCAGTTCCGTGCCTTGGCTGATTACATGCAACTATTCATCCGTCTTTTGAAAGCGATTAGAGCATGGAGCATGCGTTTCTTTTTATCCTGCTGCTGTCTGTTCAACGCAGTAATTTAGACGGAAAGCACCTGTTTTTGATGTACTGGGAATATTGTAAAATTAGTCTACGGAATCCGATAGAGTTGGTTCACCTAAAGCTAATATTTAACACAAGTCGTCAGACTGTCAAATAATGTTTTCTATTACTATTGACTATTTATTCATGTTCAGTGGTGAGATTATACTTTATTCATGTTTAGTGATGAGATTATGCTTTATTCATGTTTAATGATAACATTATACTTTATTCATGTTGAATGGTATGAGATTATACCTATACATACTACAAAAAATAAAATAATTTGTTTAAATGGTTCAAATATAAAGAAATTAAAGCTATATATAGAAAAATTGCAGGTTCTGCAAAAAGGTTATTGTTTGAATAACAAATCGTATATTAAGGTATTAAGGTATATATTTCAGGTTCACTTTACACTAGTGACTTTGGAATCATTGGTAGAGACCGAAGCGTTCTTGGCCTCCAAGGCTCTCTTTCTCTCAATCCTGGCTAAGCCAAGAATCCAGAAGAAGATGAAGGCACCTAGAGCAAGGTACACACACATACACACAACCACGCACACGGATTAAAAACGAAACACAAAAACACTTCAGAGACAAGATAAATCAAACCAAGAGCATTTTCACTGAAATAAATCATCCAAGTCGGATACCGACCTTGTGTTGAGTTGAGAATGCAGAAGAGATACAGGATGGGGAGGTTGACGTATCCTGAGCCCAGGAAAGCGAGACCCCATGTGACCCCGAGAAGGCAGGTGATACCCGCCACAGTGGTGGCGGTTCGCCATCCCAACCCCTTCCTGGTCGGAGTGGTCACCATGCAGCAGACGCGAACTGCCAAGATCAGCAGGATGCCAGAGTTGAAGATGAACACCAGGCTGAAGTACACCACATTAGTTGCATAGAGGTAGGTAATGTCAGTGATCCAGCAGCTGTGGAAACAGAACATGAGGTGGTAAAGGGGACCAGTTGGACCAGTCCATGGGGGGAGGGGGGTCACTGCCGTTTTAAATGTGAAGATGAAAGGCTGAACTGTACTTCTTAGGTAAAGTCCTACAGCGTGGGTCATTACGTCACATTATGCAATTCAGAATTTGGCTTTTAGAGTGCAAACCACGCTTGCCCTCTGTTCTATGTGCTCTTCTGTCACCGTGCGTGCACTCACATGCTAGTGGTTTGGTTGCTGTCAAGCATGGTTAATGTTGACAAGCCATAAATCTGTTTTACATCCTTCAAACTCCACGTTACACCAACGACGACAGCAGGGATTCCTAGGAGGGACGAACTCAGTTTAGTGACTATTTCTGTAAGCTCCGTTATCTCTGATCCGTATGCTCATGGTAGGGGCTCCAAAGGCACTCTGGTCAGGGGTGACTTGTGGGAGCCAGAGGGTATGATTACTTCCAGGGAATTTAAGGTTTATGGCCGGGTGGATGAGAGGAGACTCTGTGTGTTGCAGCAGGCTTAATACAAGGGGGAACAGCAACATATCAAGTTATGGTTGAAAATTCCCAATGCGAGAGAGTGCAAGTTGATGTCACGCACACAAAAAAAGGCAGAAGAGGAGGAGGTTTATGAATTAAATTTGGTTATGAAAACCATTAAATCAACCAAATAAACCAAATAATCAAATGTTAATTTATAGTTAAAGGTGCTGTAGGTATGATTTAATAGCTATCATTTTGGAATTATTGTCAACCCAAATTATATAGAAAGCTCCCGGCTAATTTCTGGCCGATCAGGGCATCGCTTCCCTGATGGTTTCAAGCAATCCACCCTGCCTGTCCATTCGCATCTTGACTGTCTCCTTCACAGGTGTGTGAATGCCAAAATTCTGAAGGCCTTAACGTAGGGCATATTCGCCTCATTATTTATCTTCAAAACCTTACTCACACTCTCTTTTTCCATCTCTCATACCGTACCTAAAGAGCACCGTTGCCTTCTGACGTTTTGAGGTTATTCCGCAGTTCTATACTCACCCCAGCCAAACAGAGAGAGCTTCAGCTGGTAGTGGTTGTATTCGGTGTTGAACACCTTGATCAGCAACAGGTATAGGTGCAGACCCTCGACCGCCATCCAGCTGAACGAGCCCAGCAGGGAGTAGTGCACGAGGGCCGCAATGAGCTCACACACCCAGCCCGGGTCCCACCTCGCCCCCCACTCGGTCAGCAGGAAGGAGGAGTTGAGCAGGAACAAAGCCCCACTCAGGGACACGTGGATGAAGATAGACGGTTCCTCTCTCGGCTTCCTAGTGGAGATAGGTCTGTGTTTGGTGCTGTCCATTGATGTTGTCTGTGTGTTGTGTGCTGTTTGATGGTTTCAGTGTTTTTTTGGTTGCTGAGGCATGCTCGTGTCACCATTAATCCCCAATGAACAGTCAACCATTCATTGAATGATTGCATTTGTTCGTTTGTTTTTCAATTATAGTCTGGATAAATAAAGAGGGAAAGCCCTGCCTAACAGATTGGCATTCATCCTTCTGTGACATTTTTGTGATCGACAATAGTTTGACACGTGAATAAATAAGAGCTAGGATCATAAGTAGCCTAATATGGATATGATGATGATGGGGAAGGTCATCAGGCATGTTTGGTGTGGTTTAGTCTTGCCTCACCTAGACATGTCTTAAAAGCTCTGAACATTGCGTGAATCTTTTAAGATATGCAAACTTACCTTGTGACGACATAGATCATGAGGGATAGGGCGGAGCAAAAGGCAGAAAGGCCACAGCCTATGTAACTGATGTAGGACAAAATTTTCCAATGTTCTGGCGGAATAGATGGCGAAGGGGCAACCTGTTGGTCCGTCAGATAAAAAACAAAAAAAGAATAATCACAAGATTCGTTTTTGTCTGGTTCACCTCAAAATCTACACAAATCGGAGAGGGTAAACATATGAAAATGGATATTTTTCTCTATTGCAACTTCATGTTGTAATGTTTTCACCAAGAGCACAGAAAAGGCTGTTGTATGGTTGCACTTGCAAGTGACCACAGTAGCATTCCGAGAAGTTCTGCAGCCATCGTTTTTCCAATTGGAGCCTGAAGAGATAAACCGTAAAACACTCATTAGTCATGTGAAATACACACAGGAAATAAATTCCATTGGATATTGAAGCTGAGAACCCAAAGCATTAAAACAAAATCCTCTTCTCCAAATCCCACAAGCTAGACAGAAACACATACCTATTGCTAGATGGGAAACACATAAGGATATAAATATATTCACTGGCCTCTATTGTTATTACAGTCAAAGTGGACATAGATACCCACCTTCTTCTTCCATATATTGACATTCTACCTCCTCCGAAATCTGTTTTGGAAAACGATTTAAACGTTTTTTTCTCTTATATTCACATTCAAATGAAGGAACAATCAACATAGCAGAATAAAGAGTTCCTTATATCTATGTTAAGCAAGCTAAAACTATTTATTTGAGAGTTTAATCAAATGAAATAATTTCAACTGCGATTAATGTACGTGCAACTTACATTGCTTTGAATATCGAAGGTAATTTCTATTGGGGTTTTGAGGTTTGACAGCGAATGCATTCCTAGGAACTCTATCCTGGTCACCTTGGAAACAAACTCCTCTTGATGGAGCTACATGAAAAACACAGCATTTTGACACATCACACATTTTGGTTAATAAAACAATAACTAAAAGCTGGATGACCTTTGAAACCAGAGATGAAACCTACTTCAAACTGTTGTGTCGACTGGTAGTTCACCAAATTGACAACCCTCCTATCTTCCTTGATTTTTCCCAGAGCGTCTTCAGGTAACCACACTGAAGGATCACTATCCGGCTATTGGGTAACGTTTGGTTCCAGCATACCGTAGACACACAAAATAATATAAAGGTTCATCAACACATAGGCTTATTCAAAACACACTGCAACGATTGTTGCTCCAAAGCCCCATACAATGAACCCTATAACACTACATTTCCATACTACATTTTATTGCACATAAAATGTGTTTATATCACACTATAAATGTTTCCCTCAAATACAGTTATTGGTAACACTTTATAATAAGGGAACAATAATTTGACCATCTAGCATTAGTAAATGCAAAAATATGCATTAATTTACAATTAGCGAAGAATTAACAGTTAACTGTCTGTCGATAATTTGCTAACGGTGCTCATGTTGTGTGTTAAATTATTCATTATTTGATATCGTATAAGTTGAAGTCAACCCTCACCCTAAACCTCTGTTAATAACCTGGCCGATACCCCCAGGGGATTTTTGTACTTTTATTGTAAAGTATTACCCAGTAATTTACCACAGTAATAACCATAATATAATCATCATAATCATTCTTGCCTTATTATTTATTGCATTATTATAAACACAGTGTATTAAAAAGTGATCACATTGTTCTGTTTAAACAAAGTATGTCCAAATGAATGTCATATCTATGTACACAATTCCTAATCCGTCGGTACCTGAGAAACCTTAATGAGATTGTCGTCGGGGTTTTCATTGCCGGTGATGGTTTCATTGCGGGTGAGGTTTTTATTACCAATGGGGAAGATGTTGAACGCCATGTACTTCAGGTCCAATTGGTGCATCACTCCCGGAACGTACTTTCCCTGCTCCTTCATCATATTCATGATGAGGTGGATTAATTGTAGCTCTACTCTGTAGCACAGCACAGCAAAGCAAATGAACATACAAATACCAGTGTCTCCAAACCTTGGGGTCGGGTCTTATAGTTTTATCGTTTCTTATATGAAGACAAAAAAGATCCTGATGATCTTGTTTTATTGTGAATGTCCATAACTTACTTTAAGAAAAGTATCTGCAGATCTTGGTCTTCTGAAAATAGGTCAGAGCACATAAGTCGTAATAGGTGTATCTCCACCATTCGGTCCATCCCATTCCTTGACTGGTTCACGCTCTTCAGGATAAGTTCGGACTGATTCCTAGTGCAAGCAGCTACTCTGCAAGTCACATCTGGGAGGGAAAAAACAGAGAGGAAGGTGGAGAAAATAATATAGCTATTCTGTCTATATTATTCTGTCTATGTGATGGTGAAGGGATAAACTAAGAAGGAAGGTGAAACAAAGAGCTTGGACAGCTCTCTCCATATACTCACTTGGACCTATGTTGAAATTAGCGGTGAGGTTCCAATTAGAACAAACTGGGCTACAAGCATTTGAGTTATTGTAAAACAGTTGCACTCCATTTAACATGTTGGTGCAGTTGATGTAGCAGGGCTCTTCCTTGTGCATGCAGTTGAAGATCTTATCATCTCTTTCATCGGTGACGACGAGATCCAGTAACTTCATCTCCACAACTCCATTTGAAATGTTCACACACACTGAACACAGAGACAGAAACAAAAATGTAAACACTGAAAGGGATAATAATAACAATAATAATAATAATAATAATAATAATCTTTATTGATATAGCGCTTTTCTAAACAGAGTTACAAAGTGCTTTACAGAAAAAAGAAAGAAGGCAAAACAACCAAACAAAAATAAATGTCTAAGAACAATTGTATCACAGGTCCTTTTTTTTGCAATTATGTAACAAAAAGAAATGGCAAATGGTTGCTGAACCCAATAGAAAAATATGTTGTTTTTAACAATACATTTATATTTCTGTTAAAACTAAACTGCAATATCAGTCTACTACATAGTTCAAGTTAGTATTTTACGTTTCACCATACCTTCCGTGGACAGGATTCCTGGAAGAAGCAGCAGAACCAAAGACAGAGACATTGTACTTCCTTTAAAATAAATAACTGAAAACATTATATAAATTAGTTATCAGCTTATGCTTTCACTGTTGCTGACAAAATAAATTCAAGGATTTAGAAAACAAAAAAATTGAGGAAAGAAGTGCAAAAGGTATTTGGCCTTGCAAAGTTTACCACCAAACGCATGCAGCTCATCTCCAACAAATATGTATCATACCATATATATTATTATTGTACAGATACAAAGACCAAACTTGATTCATATTAAGGCACTGGTACTTACAAATACACCTTTCAGGCTCAGATCCCCTGTGAATTGCGGTTGCTTTTTTATTCTCAAGAGTAGCCTTCAACTAATCCAACAACTATTTGTGCAACTGTGGTTCCCTGAAAAGATATATTTGCATATGCAAACATTAGAATTATCCGATAGCTTGATGGTTCATGGGGCATCAAGGATTAGACATGGTAGAGAGTATACTGTACATCCGATGATGCAATTGCCTTTAATGGTCCCATGGCATGCTACATTATGGATGCTTTAATATAGATATTATATATCTATGACACAGTATTTGAAGACGCACCCGAAATTCAGCCGTGGTCGCACATTGAGCTTTCCCCAAACGCGCCATTTCGGTGTCTGTAGCTTTAATGCAAATGAGGAGGAGAGAGACGGGTCAAGGAGGAGGGGGGGTGAGTCTTTTCTTTTCAATGGGCCTCTCATGGTTGCTATGGTGGTTGCCAGCCCCCTCTACTCTTCATGGCTCCAAAACACGTGGGCTGCAAAGGAGCTGCCATCAATTGGGTTGTTTTCATGGGCGTCATTTTGGTTTGAAATGTGCTGGGGACAGAGAAGCATTCGGAAGTGCATTTTTTAGAAGTTCTGGGTACAATGAGGATGCACTCTTTTCTCTTTAGTGCCGGTAATGAAAGGTTCTGAAAGACGGCATAACCATGTAGCAAGGAATAAAATGTATACAAAATCTGTCTGGCACGTTTTATGAAGAAAACGTTTTCAAAAAGCATCGGACATATGATATGACCCACTATGTTCTGCTCCATGTATCCAAGGTTGAAAACGTGACATGATATGGCTAAGCTAACAACATAAACAAGAGGAGCTAGGAAAGGGATTTAACTGCGTGTTTAAGTCTAGAAGGACCAATGGTGTGGCTACACACAGCACTTCAAAGTCGTCAAGATTGAAAAAGAAAAAAAAAATTGTTGCACAGCTGAACGCTGTATCACATCAGGAGCTGGCTGTTCTCAATTCACAACACGCATTCCATCAAAACTAGCCTACATCAGGCATTCTGACCAAAACTCATGAACTCCCCCCCCACAATTATTCCAGAATTCAAGCAAAGCAAGAATGACCAAAAGTCACTTTGTGTCAACAAGAGACTGACTCCACCGACTATAAATTGCAAGTTAAAACAGCCGACCACTTGAGTGCAAAAAAACACAAAAGACCTCGCCACAGCACCAGCAAATCATAAGCAATAAATATCTCGTCTTACCTTTATTTATGTGGCAGTGGTCTGCAGATGCATCCCGTGGTGTAGCCTACCACATCCATTTAGTTCAACAGGTTATCGTTCTGATACTGTCCATGGTACTAGCAACCTGCTCTGGTGCTTCTTACCTATGTATTCAGGCTAAAATGACTTGATTGTCTGATGCCTCATCATCCCAGCCAAAGAGTATTGGTATTATTAGTAATGGCTACTTGCCAAATCGAAAATATAACTTCACACAGTGTGTCTTTTTCCAATGTATTTGTTATCATTCGTAGCGTTGATCAGCAGAGAAATAATTCGCCAAAGTCATTGACGTCGCTTAGCAACCGAATACGAATGTAGTCTACATCATTGAGAAGAGTCGTGTAATAAGTAAGGGATCATGCCGGTCATTATCGGGAAAATAAGCCCCGACAGGGCGAACAGGACACCGACGCGCAGCGAGGGTAATTGCTTCCCACTGAAGGGGCTTAAATTCGACCGGCGACGTTCTATAGCCTTCATTATCCTGCTTATTACACGGCTACGTACCAAAACGAAAAAATGACTTCACATGGTGTGGCTTGTTACAATTTATTTTTTACCAGCATTCGTAGTGTTGATCAGAAGAGAAATAGTCCGCCAAAGACGTTGACGTCGCTTAGCAACCGAAGACGCTGGGGTTCAAAAGTTACCGGACTACTTGAGGAGTGATACCAAAGACGTCATTATAGGCGAAATGTCCTTTGTTTTCCTTGAAAGCGGTCAATTTATATCTAGCATTCACCGCGAAGTTGTGAAGAGCCAATGCAAGTGAACGGAGCATTCCAAGGCATTGAGAAGACCCGTGTAATAATCCATAATAATTAATGAGGTTAATAATGATTCTTGACGAAATCTGGTGGGGACGCGTCCCCGGCGTAATCAACGCCTATGGTTGTTTTTGTCGTAAATAGGGTCCGCTGGTTAGGAAATAGACAGATAGGCCTATTCCAAGGTTTCCTTCAAAAGGCATCTTGGAATATGTTTCTATATTCCGCAGTTTAGACTTGTAATTAATAAGTTAATCTTTTAATGAACTTGACTCGTCTTTTTTTAATCGCTGTCTGCTGGCTTGTTATGTCACTCTGAGAGACGCGCATGGACTGATTTTATAGTGACACAGCCTATAAACTATTCTTGAAAGCAAAACACCAAGCTCATTGATTTAACGAGGCAGGGTTATTTGAAACAATCAATTATGTGTGAGAGGTCATTCCTTCTCCTGAGTTTGCTTCCTATTTATGTCTAGTGCACACCCCTACTGTCCACAAGCACCCCCCCCCCCCTCACTCACCCCCATATGGATATGGAGAATTGTTGCCACGTCCCAGTGGTGGAGGTATCATATATATGAAAGAGGGCATTCAAATATACTACAATCAATTAGGTCAATTAGGAGGCCGAAGCCCTAAAGGAAGTGATGCAATATGTGACTGAGTCGAGGACATTAACAAGTAAGCTATAGACCTGGGGTCTCTTTTATATCAAAGGGGGTCTCAAAGGACACATATCATTATCAACCTGGGGGCTATAATAGGTTATAGGCTGTGTCACTATAAAATCGGTCCATGCGCGTCTCTCAGAGTGACGTAACAAGCCACCAGACAGCGATTAAAAAACCCCAAATCAAGTTCATTAAAAAAGTAACTTATTAATTACAAGTCTAAACTGCGGAAAATAGAAACATATACCAAGGTGCCTTTTGAAGGAAACCTTGGAATATCTGTCTATTTCCTAACCAGCGGATAAAAGCTAACGGTTACGACAAAAACAACACAATTGTTATTACTTTGTGTTGTTATACTTTTCAAACGGTTCCGGTGCTAAAACGGTTCTCGAACCGGTACTTAAAAAAACGAAACCGCACACACTTGCATAAATGCACGACTTGTTATGAGTCGTGCATGTAGGCTATGTAGAAAGTCAGCGGACACTGAGTTGAATGGCAATGGTGTTTGCTAGCCTACTTGATATGCAAGATTTACGGTTGGCATTAAATTACTCGACTTCCCGAAGAGGCTGCTGTGAGTGCTGTGACTGATAAATATCTTTTTAAAAAATAATTACAAATAATATTAATTACTCGCTGAAAGCAGGCAGGCACGCATCATGGCGCAACATTACTGCCAAAGTCATATTAAGTAATATAACTCAGGTGCGCAAGGCAGCCACAGGAGACGCCAACATTGTTTTCAACCGCTCGGTATCAAGGCCAACCTGGGCTGTACCACTTCGGGAGGGGACGCTCAGTTAGTTAATAAACACAATATTGTTATCCCGCAGTAATCAGCCCGACAGCCCCGAAACGTTAACGGCCCACCGGGAATTCTCCCGACTCTCCCGATTACCACTCCGCCACCGTGTGTGTGTGCGTGTGCGCGTGTGTGTGTGCAGGCGTTATTCGATAGCCTGGTAATGTGTATAGGCCTACACACGTATTCATACTGGTTTAAATAATAAATGTTAAAGTATTCCCCATCTTTGCTGAGCAAGAGTTTTGTTCGAAAGTTCAGTGATTGAAACAAATAAAAGCCTGAGCTATTGACATTTTACGATAGGCCTACCGGGTCTCCCTTCTTACTGTCCTGCTCAACACTCTCCGATCTCAGTAAAAGGCTAGCAGCACGAAATCAAGGGATATTTAGAATAGAAAAAAAATATGTGATTAATCGGGAGTTAAAGCTATACTGTACGATGTGAGAGAGCTAGCATGATTTGAAATTAGCTTCTCTTCGGAGTTCCGTTTAACTCCTCCCCCACCCTTCAGGACTCCCTGCCCCAACCCCTCGACACAGAGCCGTGCACGAGCGCTAATGCTGCTTACGGCTTACTTCAACGGCAACCATTGCGTCACTTTTCAGGCCATTCAACTCCCTCAGCTGTCGCCATCGCTGAAAAGCGAATCCAATATTTATTCTCGTTTTTCCTCGAGCATTCTCCAACTTTTTTTTTGTTGCTGCCTTTTCATTTTCTGTCTTTCTTTTTCTTGCCTTTTTAAAAGGATGAACCGGGGCAAGTAACGGTGGCAGTGGTAACTTCTGTTTTTTTTCTTCCATCGTGTTAACGTTGTAGGCTCACTAGGTCTAGTCCACTGTCATGAACTACTATGACAACAACGCTTTCTTTGCCCTCCGTGAACGCGCTCAGGCCGGCTCAGGCTCGTACACAGAGGGGAGAGAACGCGCAGGCTTGTGATTGGTTCTTTAGATTCGGGTACAATGTCTCAGATTGGTAAGCATTTTAACAGGTTTATAGCAGATACAGAATTCGTTTTTTTTTCGCTTCTTTTTCATTGCCCATAAGTTATTTATTGCTGTCAGGATGTAAAAACCAATTTCAACAACATATTAAAAAGTGCATATCACTGAAAATCGTACAATATGCCTTTAACTATGACATTAATGCGATAAATCGCGATTAAATATTTTAATCGCTTGACAGCACTATTTTGTATACTTTAATATATATTGGATATCGTTTTCATTGCATGATATTAGCGTGATGGCCGTCTCGTCATGCTAATAAAAACAAATAAAGCTAATGTAGGAGCCTAAATGCTTATTTGCTTTATTTAAGTTCATATTTTACAATGACGTTTGGATTTTCATAAGTGAAATAATATAATAGTTAATTGCGTTAATTTCGAATATATGGAATTTTATTTTGCAATTCACTTGCAATATTTTTGGTGTATAAGCACATTTAGTTACTTTATTTTGAAGTGGGACAGGAACTTACTTGTTTAACTACCGGTGACAGAAGGTCAGGATAACAAGCGTGGAGCCACACATTTTTTTGTTCTCTTACCTCTAATCATAACCTCAATGTGGAAAAAGATTTTTTGTATTTTGCGTTGGACAAGTAAACCCTTTAAACATCACGTCGTGGTCCAGTGGATTATTTTTGTGGATATTGGATATTCGAAGGGAAAACGGAGCGTCAAGCTGAAGCTTCACTAATTAGACCTATTGATCCTACAGCTAATGTAAACAAATAAATCCTGGCCAAAGGTGTTATCTTGTTTATTTTTGGAGTGGAGGCTATTCCCGACTATTCACTTAATTGAATAATTGTATTCCTAGCCTATTCCTGTTTTTCCTAAATATTATTAAAAAAAGTCTCATTTTGTGGAAGTGTTTATCTCAAGATTTCTACCAACATTGGTGCCAGTATTACATGTAGGCCTAAATGACATGCTTCATGGGAAGAGGAACATTCCTAATAGTGAGATAGGAAAAAACTATAAGATAAGCATGCAAATGGAGCCAGCATTCTGAAACTTCCGCAATAGTACAAAGAAGGCACTATAGACACCCTCAAACACAACTTGCAGCTCGGTTACTATGTGCGTGCGTGGTTAATGTCAGGCCCCGTTTACACGAAGGGAAAACGCAGATATTTCCACGCGGTTTGGCCTCTCATTTACACGAAAACCCTTTTTTTATCTCAGAAAACGATCATTTCTAAAAATTCCGGCCAAAGTGGAGATTTCTGAAAACACTGGTTATGTGTTGTCGTGTCAACGGGGAGAAACTGGGTTTTAGGTTCTGAAGCGTCACATTATGCGCCAGGAAATGCTTAACGTCATATGAGCTCCCTATGTTTACAGTTTGTTTGTTACAGGAAGACGCTCTTGTTATTCGTTGTTGATTCTGAGGATTCTGATTGGCTTGCATGGCTTTATCTTTCTCCCTACACTGCCGCCCATAGGTTTGACATAGTTATAATGGCGCTCTACGGCGTATTTATGCGTTTTGATGTAAACGACAACTTTTTTGAAAGCGATGTGTGCAGTGTTATTTTTGAAAACGGAGGGGGGGAAATATTAGTTTCTATAAATACCCTGCTAAGTATAAATGTGGCCTCAGTTAATTCTCAAATTTGGTTGGTTAATTGGTTATTGGTTGCAGCTTACAGCTATAATATTGTAGCCACGGGATTACACCTTTCGTTCGTATGTTTATCAGCATTAGGCCTAATGTTCATTGTGTTACTTTAAAAGTGATTTTATTACGTTCTAGTGTCTTGTAAGTGTTAGCCATGATTGTTCAGTGTTGTTTAAATGGTTAGGGTTAGGTTATTGGGTGTCAAGCAACTATGTTGCGAGACAACCTATTGTTTTTGTACGGTTATTATTCTTCATTTACGTTGTTGAACCAGTATTGTTTGTTGAACTGTGATGCAGTTTTGCTGATAAATAAAGAGACTCTGACTTCTGAGAGAAAGTAATTATTTTCTGGTCCAAGTCTTTATATGCCCGGGATTACACATATGTTGACTCTGACTTCTGCAGAAATATATTTGTTTTGTGTACTTTGCAAATTGTTTCGAACTCAGAGAAATCAGTATTTTTATCCCACTCCATTGTACACAGTTCTTAGCCTGCTTTCTATGGTTGTAGAGCTAGTGGGATACACTTCTACAAAGCGCCTTGCTTTCATTGGGAACAATTGGAAATGTCTGTTTTAATTACATTTTTGTTAGGCAATCTTCTATAGGGTGCTTTGTAATTCGCCCATTGTGTTGATGCCGAGGCCTTACGAAGCTGAAGTTGGCTCCTTGTCCGCAGCTCGTGATGTGCGACCAGGAAACAAGTCGACTTTTGACATGTTTATTTATTTATTTTTTGTAATTTGTAATCTATTCTGTGCTATGCCATATATCCAGCAGTATATGATTCAGTGGTGCCAGAATGGGACCATCAATCGTTTTTCATGGTGTAACAAATCCAGCTCCTTATTCGCAGTAAACACTTAGAAAAATGAAGTCTGACGCCCAGGTCTGATTGAGAAAGTTCACCGCATAATTTAGAGCCTGCATTCACTTTGGGCCACCCATGCCAATGTTCACACATATGTTTGACCTCCTCAGAGTGTCCCCCCAGTTTCAGATTCAGTCTGACCCCAATGGTTTTTCCCACTGTCTTTACAAGCTCTCTGTAGACTTTATTTCATTGTTGTTTTATTAAAACATCCACATTTGGCAGCAGTATTAACCGTGCTCCGTGGTTAATAAGAATTAATGATAGATTGAATTTATTTAGCGCTTTCTAGACACTCAAAGACGCTTAAAGTGAAGGGGAGGATCTCACTCACCACCACCAGTGTGTAGCACCCACTTGGGGGATGCAAGGAAGCCAATCTAAAAAAAAGTTACACCCCTTCCGGTAGAGCCCATGGGACCTATGAGATCTAAAAATATGAATGGGTTTCAATGGAGAGAAAGTAATTATTTTCTGGTCCCACATATGAGGGCATATGTGTAATATGCCCTCAATTACACATATGTTGTTTGTGGATTTATCTGATAATTTTTCATACAAAGAAAACTAAACATCTTCGTGAAGAAGTTTGATAATGTTAAATTTTGTGTGAGGCTGCTTTGTGAACTACAGCTCTTTGCTGTTCTCGATGCAAATGATATACGTCACCACCCGCACTTGGAACTCCGGTACAGACATAGATTCATAGATAGATTCATACTTTATTGTCATTGTGCAAACTTGTACAATGAAATTGGGGGTGGTGCTCACTACCCATAGTGCAAAATAAAACAGTGCAAAAATACAAACACAAACAACAGCAATAGGCACAATAAATATAAATATGCAGTCATAACATATAAGTGTCTTTTTTTTTTTAAATAAATAAATATGGTAGAGGATTTCACATGTCCATTGGGGGGGGGGGGGGGGGGGGGGTCAGGCGTTAAGTAGACGAATTGCCCAGGGGTAGAAGGTATTCCTCAGCCTGTTTGTCCGGCTCCCAAGGGACCTGTATCTCCTACCCGAAGGGAGGAGTTGGAAGAAGCCATGGCCGGGGTGTGATGGGTCACTCATAATTCTTTTTGCCCTATTCAGCCCCCGGGAGGTGGCAATGTTCTCCAGGGAGGGCAGGGGGCAGCCGATGATTTTTCCTGCCGTCTTAATAACCCCCTGCAGGGTTTTCCTGTCTTTGGCTGTGCAGTTTGCGTACCACACCGTAATGCCATACACCAGTACACTTTCAACAGCAGAGTGGTAAAAGGTCTGCAACAGCTTTGTCCCCACCTGGCATTTCCTCAGCAGTCTTAGAAAAAATAGCCTCTGCTGAGCTTTTCCGACCACCGCAACCGTGTTGGTGTGCCAGGTTAGGTCCTTACTGACCTGCATCCCCAGAAACTTGAAGGAGGAGACCTTCTCCACGCAGACCCCGTCTATCTGGAGTGGGGTGAGGTCACCTCTCGTCGCGCTCCAGTCAAATATCATCTCCTTGGTTTTGCTGGCGTTCAGCAAAAGGTTATTAGCTGAACACCAGGCTGTGAGCCTCTGGACTTCCTCCCTGTATGCTGTCTCGTCACCGTTGGAGATGAGACCCATCACTGTAGTGTCATCCGCAAATTTGACGATGACATGGCGATCACTCGGCTCCACTTGACCGCTTTTTTCCAAGGGGAGGGTAAAAGCATCGAAGGTGAAAACCATTATAAGTCGGGGCATGTGGAGAGTTTCAGTTATGCCGATGGGGAGATTGTCGGTCTTGTCCACGCCAGTCGTAGGGAGCCTGACGTCACATACGAGACGTGTTGTCTTTCTTATTGTGTTTTCTCTACAGCCTTTAGCTGAACAATTGCACAATAAACTCTTGACATGAAAAAATATTATTTAAATCCACAAACAACATATGTGTAATCCGGGGCATATAAAGACTGGGACCAGAAGATAATTACTTTCTCTCCATTGAAACCCATTCATATTTTTCGATCTCATAGGTCCCATGGGCACTACCGGAAGGGGCGTGACTTCACCACTCTATCTGCATCAGAACGCTCACCACACACCACCTTGTGGTGGAGAGTTAGGGAATTAATAAATCAGCCAATTATACAGGAGGATGATTAGATGGACTGATTGAATGAGCCTGGTTGGGCAGTTTTAGCCAGGACACCGGGGAAACCTAGCCTGGCTCCGCCCGCCTAAGTACTTCCGCTCAATTTGAATTTCCCTTCAGTACTAGGTCTGGAACTGCTGTATGTAATTTGGTTTTCTGGTGCCGCCACAGCGGCCGCCAATCAGCGAACAGAGGGCGTGTCTGAGAACAATGACGATAAAGTCGTACGCCAGTTTGAGTTGTTGTTGTAGGTCGGTAGTTGATTTACAATGTGCAATTTTTCCCTGATAAATTAAATTCGACGAACAAAACCTGCAGCTGTCGTTGACGGACATTTTCGTGCAGACGCGCAAGGTGTTAGGTTTGTGTACAACCTGCGCGTGATTCCCGGCGCATGACATGCGTCACAACCAAACGTTAGCGATTGGTTATGGCAGATCCAGAGTGGCACTGGGCAGATCCAATCATTTTAAACTTCAACAGACACCCGCCTTCAAGTGAGTTAACGTTTGTCAATTGATTAGGTCCAGACTCTCTGTACAAATGAAATGAAATGAAGTGAAGTACGAGAGTCTGGTAGAACCAGGCTAGGGGAAACCCCTACTCTTTTGAGATAAGTGCCATTGAGTGGCGGTTTTAGACACATTTTACTAGGGGGGCCAAGGAGGGGCCAGTGTTTAACAAGAGGGGCACAAAAACAGGCCAAAAATTATATTTAAAGATTATAAACTTTACTTTACTTTAGAATAATCAAACATTTAATTAGTACAAGAGTTTATAACTTCACCACTCTGTATAAAAAACTACAGTAGGCTACAGGGTACAACATACAATGTGTCAATGTGAAAAAATACTCCAGGGTACAAGGAAGTGCAAAACAATGTGCCATTTCCTATTTATTTTATCAGTTTTAGTGTGGAGAAACTCTGTTCCTAAGAAGCTGAGCTTACAGGAAGGGTTACAGCAATCTTGCACAGTCTAAAAGGGCGCACTCACACTAGGAAAGGAAACTTCCCTGTTCTACTGTTCTTTCCTCATTTAATGATAGCTGCTAAAACGTAAGGGCATGCATTCGATTTCGTTACATAACCATCCCTCCCTACTTAGCACGGGCAGATAGCCTACTACTCTACTCAAATGTATTTCTTATCCCAATGTAGCAGCTTAAATGGATGAAAATACGTGGTTAACACAACATTGTGTAGCCTAGACCTAGCAAGGATACAGATATTTGGATACTCGCTTCTGCTTCGATGAGTTTGCTTAGATATGATTACGTTTCTACATATATCGAGACCAGACATTTATAAACTTAATTTCATAATCAGTGTGAAGAACTACAGTAACACGGTTATGTGCAAGAACAAGTCACATACGAAATGAAATTGTTTTGCTTAGCTTCGACTCTTGCAACAGGAGAAATCGTGGCTCCTCTCTCGAAGAGTAGTCGCTGCATGAGTGCTCATTTACCGAGCGAGCTGCAGCAGCACGTTGTTTGGGTACGCCGCTCTAATATACCAGGTGCGTCGCATTAGTTCCGTAAAATTAGTAAAATCATAATTGTTTTATTTGGTCGGGGGGGGGGGTCCTACCCATACCAGGACCTTGCCAGTTCCTCCTACCATATTTACATTTACATAGGGCAGACGCTTTTATCCAAATGGGCCGAAAGGTTCCATGAAAGATCTTTAGAGATTTTTTGTTGATTCGCCAGCAGAGGGCGACAGTTCATCAGTATTCCCATAGATGATCAGAGAGGTCTGAAAGTTGAAGAATGTGCCGCGAATTTTTATAAAATATTTGTTTTGAATGGAGGCCATCCGCTTTAGGCCGACAAGCAGTCCAACCCAGTTTGTACTGGTTGCAACCACTGTCACACATGGCTACGGCCAGTTGATGTAGGCCTAGGCTAAATTAAGAAACAGAAAAAAGCTATGCATAACATTTAAATAAAACAAGCACACACAGGCCTACACAGGCGTGTAGCCCCATAATTCACTGAAGATCGCATCCAGCGGGGCCCTCATCAGAGATGACTGCAGGTCCTTCGGTAGGCCGTCTGTTGTGGAGTGATTGACAGTTGAGGCTGATGTGGAGACGGTATCTGGGCCGTGGGCAGTTTTGTTTCATCCACTTGCTTACAGGGCACAAACAAAAGCGTTCAAAGCAGCGCACGCCATGATTTGGAAAGGTGAATTCTAAGGCATAATATTATGACAAATTAGGGATGGGGGGGGGGTTAAATGGTTGTAAAAAATAAAGAATTTCGCCAATAAGCAACTTATTTGACAGCGTCAGCAAAGGTGTGTCAAAGCTTTTATCAGGGGGGATTCTGCAGAGAATCAAATGGCTTCTATACCCTAAGTCAGAATCGAATTTAGGATTCAAACGTTTTTTCTTCTTTTTACTCGAATTTACCGTTTATCGTTTAGCATCATTTATAAAAAAAATGTGTCACAATTGTTTTTGGTTAATTGCAGCTATTGCATGCATGTGGCTTGAAAACAGAGACAGCTATTAAAAAGTGAAAAAGTGCATCTTGTGCACTTTCTATTTGTAACCCCGTCGGAAATGTACGTAATGCACGCGTGATATAGTCGTAATAATAATGTGCACGCGGTTTTGCGAAAAGAGAAAAGCGTTGAATCGCACTCATTGGGGGCCAGGCTTTCCCCTCCCTCTCCCCTCCCCCTCCCCTCCTCGTCCCCCTCCTTCCTTGTGATAGTAGCGCTGCTGCAGAAGTGGAATATTGTCTCCGGTAGTTCAACCAGTTTCGAAACACCGCATTCCTGACAAGGAATACACTCTACATTTCCATCGGAAGAGACGTCCCAGAACGCTCCCAAATGGACGAGGCCAAAATAATCTGTACCCGGTAGAAAGGACTGGATTTAAAGACAAGATCATTGTATTGTTTTTTTTTTTTTTAAGGAAGCACGGTGCGGAACCAAACGCCGAGCAGCCGCTACTCATGTGCTCTGTCAGCTGCAGCCAACTTTGTACTTTTTCACCGCCCTGTAATGTTCTGCAACTTTTTCCACGAGCGCAAGAACACTGCGATAGCCTGTTCTGGACCTGACGCGAAACAACGCTCCTGCGATTGACAACCTTTTTTTGAAGGGTGCATTTATTTTTTTCAAAAACTGGAGCGGAGCTGTGCATGTCCGTCACGTGCTTTTCAATTGCGCACGCCGTTAAACAGTGTGTGTGATATTAAAGGTAGTCAAGGGTGGGACATTCACTTTGTCCGGTGGTCGTCCATTGCCGGCTGGTTGGTTGGTCAGTCGCGGTCCGGCTGCGGGACAATGGGCTCCTCCTCGTGGGACAGCCGGCTGTGGTTGCTCCTGAGACGGACTCTCGTGCTGCTGTGGCTTTGCGCGCTCGGGACGCTCGAGGCAGAGGATGGCTCGTTTAACGGAGAGGTAAACCCCCCGCAAAACAAATTACAGATTTCACTGTCATCCATGACTGAAGCCCCCATTTACCATCAACTTAACCACCGGATTTGCATCGCAGATAAAAATATCGCCAATCAGTAACTAAATCAGTTAAAAAGAATAAGTTTATTTTACGATAACATAGCCTATGTAAAACGATAATAAACAACAAAGTTTTTCTCAGAATTGTATATATTCTATAATGTATAATTACAAAGGGAATTGAGAGTATGTGGTACAATTTTTGGCTAATGATATAACGACAGTTTACAGGTGCAATCAATTATTCCAGGATCGTTACCCTCCAAACCCAGGCACAAGATCCCCTCTGGGCCAATCATGTAGGCCGACATGCCAAAACAATTTACCACAAATTAAACATTGCATCAATCAATTTACATCTGACTCTCCGCCAGGTCTGTGATTTCATGATGTAGGTGTGCCATTTGAAGGGAGTATCAGGCCCTTACTCAAACTTACTTATTACATGCTTGCGACACATTTCTCGCTGCTTTTGTAGTTCCACTCCTAGTTTGAAGAGAACATTAGATGAACAATGTAGCTGAGGCTCTTGTGCCCGTTTTTGAAGTGTGTGTGTGTGTGTGTGTGTGTGTGTGTGTGTGTGTGTGTGTGTGTGTGTGTGTGCATTTGTGTGTGTCTGAGTGAGAGAAATGTGTGTTTATAGACACACACAGATAAAGGCAGACCGACAGGGACACTCACAGGTCATTAGAGGGGAGCTTGTATTATCAACAAAGCCTGACATTATGTGTGTGTGTGTGTGTGTGTGTGTGTGTGTGTGTGTGTGTGTGTGTGTGTGTGTGTGTGTGTGTGTGTGTGTGTGTGTGTGTGTGTGTGTGTGTGTGTGTGTGTGTGTGTGCAGAGGGGGGGGGGGATCTTGTCTGAATCCCTCTTGATGAGCATTAACATAGCTGTGTGTGTGTATGTGTGTGCGCACATATTGGGTTTCTGTTAAAGTCTGTATTAAAGTTATGTGTGCATCTGTATGTTTATGTTTGTGTGCGGCGGGTTTGTGTTTGCTTGGGTTAAAATGGGTGAGTGGTGAGTTTGTGTGTTTGTGTGTGTGTGTGCGTAAGTGCGTGCATGTGTGTCTGTGTGCGTGTGTGTGCGGTTGGTTTGTCTGTGTGTGTCGGGGGATGAATGTGTGTGTGTGGTGTCAGGAGAGTTCTACTGGTAATAAAAGCAGTTGTTAAGTTACCTTTATACACAGATTCCGTCACTGCTGGCGCAGAAAGAAACAGCAAGTGCCTACTCTTGTTTTACGTGCAAGCTTCTGAAAATTAACACAGACTCTCGTCATCTATTTACTTGCATATACTGGGAACATCTTGGTCTTCTTTTTCTTTTTCTTTTTCTTTAGAAAGGGGCTGTTGACCACATGAGTTCTCCCACACCATAGCCCAAAGTCTATGCGTTTGGGGAGAATTATATTTTCTATTCCTTTGTTTACTTCTTCACGTTGTTGAGTGTAAGATGTATTGTCCAAAGGCTGCATTGCACTCACACAATATAAAGTGAATTTATTGATCCTGAAATCACTTTTCAAATCAGAACCCTGAATGAGGATGGATCAATCTGCTGATGAAAATCCATGCCGAGATTTGTGTCTTGTGGTCTCGTGACCATGCAGTCCATGTAAAAGAAAAATGTAGGAGCCTTTTTCTACCATTTTTTTTGTATTCTCTGACCTATTAGATCATTTAAAGAAAGAGAGAACTTACTGTGTATTACTCTATTTAATGGAGAGAGAGAGAGAGAGAGAGAGAGAGAGAGAGAGAGAGAGAGAGAGAGAGAGAGAGAGAGAGAGAGAGAGAGAGCACCTTTATGATTTGTACTGCTGGCCCTTTTCACTATTCAAATCATGATGCTAATCAAAACCCTGGCCCCCACTGGGATGTTTAGCACATATGTAATAGTTAGTCACATAGTTTACCGTGGAGAACAGGCAGGAAGGCCGTAACACAGCACGTTTCTGTTTATGAGACACGTTTTAAATGTGTGCTTGTGTATGTGTGTGTGGGTCAGGGTAGTCGTGTGTGTGTGTGTGTGTGTGTGTGTGTGTGTGTGTTTGTGTGTGTGTAGGGGTGTGTGTGTGTGGGGGTCAGGGTAGACACGCGTGTGTATGTGTGTGTGTATGCGTGTGGGAGAGAGAGAGAGAGAGAGAGAGAGAGAGAGAGAGAGAGAGAGAGAGAGAGAGAGAGAGAGAGCTGTGACTTAAAGGCATTTGAGGTGGTGGTCAAACTCACTTGGAGTCAGACCTTTGCCAATCCATTTTGGGCCGAGGTGATCAGGGCTCCAACTGTCTCAGTCCGCCGCAGTACGACATGCAGATGCAGTAAGTATTTGATGTATATTCGGGCATCATCAGAGAAAACAAATAGTCATGATGTTAGTCACATTTTAGGCCCAAACATCGGTGGATACACAGAAACACAAACACAGGTTTTCACAGTTTAAATTATCATGAAGTGATAAAGGGATATTTGTATTAGGTAAACCAAGAAGAGTTCCCATGGTCCAAACAGGGTGCCCTTTCATTGACAATACAGTAGCTACAGTTGTGATGCAATTGCAAACTAACATAGCAAGCAACCTTCATATAATTTGTCTTGTTGAACATTTTTCCCCACAAAAGCCATTCAAACACACAGTCGGACAAACATTAATAGGAATCATATCCAGTAGTGTAGAAAATAAAGATAGGTAGAGGGACAGATACATGAAGATATGTAGAGATAGGGAGACATCTATAGACATAGAGAGGAAGATAGATGGATGAGGTGGAAGATTGAGCTAAATCTAGAGAGAACAGAGGATAGAGAGATAGACAGGAAGGCCGAGAGACAATTTGAGAGAAAGTTGAAGATGGGCAATCGGTTTCAGCTGTGCAGCATGTGACCGTTGAATGTAACAGCTGTTCTCAGAATGAAACACACACACACGCACACACACACACACACACACACACACACATCTTCACCGGCATGCTGGTTAAGGGACTGCAAGGCATCTTGGGAGATACAATAGGCCCTCCTGTCTGCAGAGAGTGGGAGAGAGAGGGAGAGAGAGAGAGTGGTGGGAGAGAGAGATAAAGAGAGATACAGTTTGTTGGAGCTGGGAAGGGGTATAGTCTCTTCTTTCTGGAGATATCTGAGTGAATCACTTCCGTATTTGTTTGCCCAATATACCATTCTTACTCCATTTCTCTCCCTCTGCCTCTTTCTCTCCCTCTGTCTCTTTCTCTGTCTCTCTCTGTGTGTGTGTGTCTCTCTCTCTCTCTCTCTCTCTCTCTCTCTCTCTCTCTCTCTCTCTCTCTCTCTCTCTCTCTCTCTCTCTCTCTCTCTCTCTCTCTCTCTCTCTCTCTGTCAAACTCTTACTGTCTCTCACTCTCTTTGTCTTTCTGTCAGTCAGTCAGACTTTCTGTCAGCAAAGTATAACATACATTCCAACTACTTCCTGTCTGCTCCTCTCTGATTCGCTGTTGTCTTGGGCACACGGGTCTCTCTCTTTAGCTGTATCTCTCTTTCCTTCTCTCTTTATATTCCATCCTCTCTCCACCAATTTTTCAAGTCTGTGGCGGTCAGACCTGGGGAGTTGTATGGTGGATGCAGGCCAAGTCTGGGAATAAAAGCTATCTGCATTTGTTAGTATCTTGGCTGACATTGTGGTGGACACACTCACAAACACCCGCACCCACACACTCTCTCTCTCACACACACACACACACACACACACACACACACACACACACACACACACACACACAGAGACCCAGACATGCACACACAAACACACGCAGACCCAGACATACACACACACACACACACACACACACACACACACACACACACACACACACACACACACAATCACACACACACAATCACACGGTCCTTGCAGGGTTTACAACTCCTTTTATACTGTCGTGTCCTGGCACTGGCAGGTAGGCCGAAGGAGTCCTTGAGAAACTTATTTAATAGATGAGGCTTATTGCACATCTGAAGAAACACACACAGACACAAAACACACAATCACACACACACATGAAAGGGGGAGATGATCTCCCTTGTGTCAATTCCACTCACCTCTCCTCCCCCCCTCCATTCCTATCTCTGTGGATATGTGATGTCTCCGTATCTATGACGATTACCAATCACGGTGAGAAAGTTCACCACTGACAAAATGACACACCTAAATGTTATTGGTAGTCACATGTGTTTTCAGTTTTCCTGGGAATTGGCACAGCTGTTGGGTGTGTTCCACCTGTGTGTTGTTCTGGTGTCGGTTAGTATTGGTAGGTGACATGATGGAGTACATCAGAAAGGCTCTTAGTACACGCACTGTGGACTCTGGCTCTCCTGTGTGTGTGTGTGTGTGTGTGTGTGTGTGTGTGTGTGTGTGTGTGTGTGTGTGTGTGTGTGTGTGTGTGTGTGTGTGTGTGTGTGTGTGTGTGTGTGTGTGTGTGTAAAGGCTCTTTATCTAATTGCGGAGGTGGGTCCGGGTCAAGTCCAGTTCAGAATCCCTTGTATTATTTCCTGCACACACACACACACACACACACACACACACACACACACACACACACACACACACACACACACACACACACACACACACACACACACACACACACACACAGGAGAGCCAGAGTCCACAGTGCGTGTACTAAGAGCCTTTCTGATGTACTCCATCATGTCTTACACATGTCTTAGATGACAACGATATTCCCAGCACCAGTCCTCATCAGTGTCATTCTGAATCTGGTCATATCATATGTGATAATGTATCCTGCGGCTGCTTCCATGCTGCCATAAGTGAACAGGATTGAGAAATAATATGAAATAATGTGAGTTCCTCCATTACTGGATATGACGAAAAAAATGTACTTCCATGTGACTTCTTTTTTCCCTTCTACATTATTTCAAATGCTGATCAGAAAACAAAATACTCAGTGATGAGTTGTGAGTGTTTGTGTGTGTGTGAGAGTGAGAGAGCCACACCTGTGGTTCGCTATGAACATGTTTCAGGCCGTGAGTGGAAGAGTAAACATTGAACCCTTACTGCAGTGTTGTGGTGTGGAGGAAACACATGTATCCTACCACACACACACACACACGCACACGCCTACACACACACATGCGGTAAACTATTTCCCAAGTCACTATATGGTGCTGTCAATGTATATAATGTATTATGTAGTTCAAACTGTGTGTGTGAGGTGTATATGTTTGTGTGTGTGTGTGTGCATGCGTGTGTGCTTTTTGTGCGTGCGGGGGTGTGTGTGTTTGTGTGTGTGTGCGTTTCTGTGTACATTGGTAAGATATAGTTTCCCAACAACAGGTGTCGAGCTGTGTCGGGCTCTCATTTGGGATTGGATCATGTAACAAATTTGCTTCTTTTTCAAGTCCACTTCATTTCCACACACACACACACACACACACACACACACACACACACACACACACACACACACACACACACACACACACACACACACACACACACACACACACACACACACACACACACACACTCTTGCTCTCTCTGTTTCTCTCACACTCTCTCTTTCTCTCACTCTCTGTTTCTCCCTCCCTCACACACAGACACAGAAACACACACACACACACACACAGACACACGCGTACACACACAAACGCAAATACACACCATATGGTGGCTTCTCTGCTCCTCAAAGTAATACACCATGAATACGATCTGATTGGCCACACACTGTCCCATATCAATTACACCAACTGTTCTTCTACACTATGCCTGTCCCTACCATTTTATATGATCCCTAACACTGTCTCTAATGCTATCCCTAACCTTTTGTAATATCCCTAACACTAACACTGTCCCTAATGCTATCCTTATCCTTTTAAACGATCTGCAACACTAACACTTTCCCTAATGCTATCCCTACACTTTAATATGATCCTTAACGCTAACACTGCCGGTATCCCTACCCTTTCATACAATCCCTTACTCTGTCCCTAATGCTATCCCTATCCTTTTCTACGATCCCCAACACTAACACAGTACCTAATGCTATCCCTACCCTTAAATATGATCCCAGACACTAACACCGCCTAATGGTATTAGGCGGTGGTATTTATACGATCATTGGGGACCCTTATACGGTCCCCAATGCTATATGGATTCCCTACCCTTTTCTATGATCCCCAATACTAATGCTGTCCCTAACGTTATCCCTATACTTTAGTTTAATTTTATCACACTAACAATGTCCCTAATGTTATCCCTACCCTTTTTGTGTGACCCCTTAAACTAACAATGGTATCCCTCCATCAAATCGAAATTTGCGTGTTCCAATTGGCTGTGGAACTTGTATCAAATATTTGGGCTGTTTTTGTGCTGACAAAAGTCACGGTGAGACAAGACCAGACCGTTCATGTGGTATTTCTGACCAATATTAGGCTGCAGTGCTTTGGAGGGGCTAAGCAGCCATCACGCACTCGGGCGATCGAAACCCAATGCAGGCGTTTGGTCGCAGCAATGACATTTTTTATCTGTATAGCCGGGCCTTGACACTAACACGAGCACCACCCCTAACCCCTACACCAACGCCTGAGACATGACACTCGGACATCACCACACTATATCATCAGATAGCGATCAAGGAGGTGGTCTGTATGTGTTTTTCTGCGTGTGCCCATGGGTGAGTTTATTCTTTGAAGGTTCCCTATCTACAATGCAGAGGTGTTTCCGGGCCGTCGGGTTTCAAAAGGCCCTCTAGCTTAATGCCGCAACAAACACTGAGAGAGAAGGAACAATCTCACCCCCTTCTTGTGGATCAGAATTGGAGACTAACTATTAACCCGCGTTACCTGTTACTCATGCCTATAAAATTGGCCTTTTGGAATACACTGACAATGATTGCTAGAGTTTCGTTTTTTAAATGAATGGACTGATTGTGAAATTGTTTCAGGCTCATTGGTCTATACCTAGAGTTTGTGTTATATTTACTTATGAAAATGTTTGCATGTACTTTTATTTTGGGTATTGTTTCATTTATATATCAAACTTTATCATGGTCGTCAAAATCCCAAAATTGCATTGTCATGGCCATTGAACCGAAATGATTCAGCCAAACTCGATCTTAAGTAATGTCATTAAGCAGAGTCAATAAAGATATCTGTCCATCACCCACCATGAGCAGCGTTGCTTCCTGCTCCTGTGTTCCTTCTTGTTAGAGAACAGGACATCCGCAGCCATGTGGTCATTCTTTGTTTCAAGACATTAATACATTCCAACTATTTTACGAAAAGTCAATTTTTTTTAATTGTTAGTTAAACTCATCTACCTAACCTAAAGGCAATCACTTATAATAAGTATTGTGGTTTGTGCTAGTGACAAAATGTTATCATAAATCCCTACCTTTTCTTAGTATGGATGGACCCCAGTGGATGCCTATCGCTGGCATTGATAGTGCCATGCTAATAACAATTGAGCTACAGACGACCTAGAAACTGAACCTAACTCAAAGCAGGATTTTCCCCTTCTGAAACTGTCGCATGGCTTCAACTTCCCAATCCTGGGAGGAATGTGTCGTTGTTACATGCATTAAGTCGGTAATGTGCGTCATGAAGCCTTTGTTGTTCCTGTGTGTCTCCAGTCATGGCTGAGGATGTACGGCTACTTGCCCCAGGCACACAGGCAGATGTCCACCATGCGCTCTGCCCAGATCCTTACTGGAGCCATCGGGGACATGCAGAGATTCTACAGCCTGGAGGTCACTGGACAGATGGACCAGCAGACGCTCAGGTAGATACCTGTGCTAAAACCACTTCATAAAGCTCGTCATGTCTTCTCCTTTTTATGCAGGATAATATAGTCTAGAATAATGTGTTCCCAGCCGAAATGTCCTGGGTGCGACCGCCCATCTCCGCAGCCTAACCTGTAGGTATCCTATGGCACGTTTCCACCGAGGGGTGCGGTCAGGTCCAGTACGATTAGGTGCGGTAGGTGTAATGCAGTGTGGTGCGGTTAGGTGCGGCTCAGTTACGGCTCACACGTTTCAACCGCCGACAGTACCCTGATGGTAGGGCGGGGCTTAAGCCGGAAGGCGATAGCCGCGGCAGCCACGTAAGCATTGTGACCTCATAGCAACCCGACACAGTGTAGCCTGCTAATAAATCCAATGAAAAAGAAGAACGCAACACATTAAACAAAGAGCAACAGTGTAGGACGTCCAAGAAGGACGGCAAGCTTGGGACCTGGACCTAATAAATGAAGCATCCGCCGTTGTCCTGAAATAACTTGCGGGTACTTTGTTTGTTATTATCCCCCTGGTCGCACGGAAGTGTAGATTCTGTCGACCAATCAACGGACAGTGAGTGTGTGTAGCTCGAACTCATTGGCACCCTTTAAGACCGCTTTGTACCCCAACAGAGGAGAACTGAGAGATAGGTACGGCTAATCGCGGCTAAGTCCGCCCCCCGCCCACTTTCGGTGGTGGACACTCTAACCGCACCGCACCTAATCGCACCTAACCACACCCAAGTACCGCACCGCTTGGTGGAAACGCGCCACTAGAGTGAGATGTCTTAACTATTACTTGCTCCTTAAAACCCGTACTTGCATTCATTCATTGTCACTTTGGATAAAAGTGTCTGCTGAATGATTAACTATTAACAGAATGTACTGAGGAGAATTACTGATGAAATTCGCAGGATTGTGTTCCATTAGAATGCAGCTCCCTTTTGCTTGAAAGTGATGTTTTTGTTTTGGTGATGGATTGTTTTGGGTCTCCAACTCACTGCACACGCACGCGCACACACACACACACACACACACACACACACACACACACACACACACACACACACACACACACACACACACACACACACACACACACACACTTTAACCTCATTTTCGTTCTTGTTCATGAAATGCTGTATTGCATTCTGTATTGCAGTTTTGCATGAAAAGCATTGCATAAATAAAGTTGATCTCTCCTCATCCAGAGCCATGAAGCGACCTCGCTGCGGAGTTCCTGACAAGTTCGGAGGGCAGATAAAAACCAACGTGCGACGCAAACGCTACGCACTCACCGGACACAAATGGAGCAAGACTCACCTAACATACAGGTAAAAAACTAGTCCAACCAAGAGCTCTTACTGGATTCATCTCAAAGAAGACTCAGAAAAGATTGTATTGCTTCTAGAAAATTTGAAAGAGTATGGCGGGTAAATGCTTCTTGCCGACCCCGGAAAGTGAATAAAGGGTCAGGATTGTGTAGTGGTTTCAGGTTTGATTCCCAACCTACCTTTACGCTCCCAATGTCACCGTATCCCTATCTGCTCCTTGATGACCTCTACCCCAAATACACCTCACCCCTACATGCTCCTTAATGACCTGTACCCCAAGTACACCTCACCCCTATCTGCTCCTTATTGACCATTACCTGTACTTTGCATGTCCGTTTGAATTGCACCCTAAAAGAGACCCTTAAGGAAACCCTAAAGGAAAAAATATGTCAAATGTATTGACAAACCATGAAATGGCTTGTAACGTGGCACTGCAAAAGCGCATATAAGGACCTCCCTGTGACGGTGTTACCATGTTCCCCCTCAGCATCCAGAACTACACCCCTAAGATCGGAGAGTACAACTCGTACGAGGCAATCCGCCGGGCCTTCAAGGTGTGGCAGACGGTGACCCCCTTGACCTTCGACGAAATCTCCTACCAGGAGATCAAATATGGCCGCCGCAAGGAGCCCGACATCATGATCTTCTTCGCCTCGGGTTTCCACGGCGACAGTTCGCCGTTCGACGGAGAGGGGGGCTTCCTGGCCCACGCCTACTTCCCCGGGCCCGGCATGGGGGGGGACACGCACTTTGACTCGGACGAGCCCTGGACCATCGGAGACCAGAACCTGCAGGGTAAGGGTTCAGATGGGCCGGAGCTGATGTTAGCTTCTAGAACACCTTCTTTTTTTTTTTACATTTTATATAAACACATCTGTTCCGTTGTGATGATAGTTTAAGGCCCAATCCCATTTCTACCCCTTACCCCTTCCCCTTACCCCTTCCCCTTACCCCTTCAAAACAAGGGGGAGGGGTAAGGGGAAGGGGTAAGGGGTAGAAATGGGATTGGGCCTAAAATTCCAACATCCAGAATTCCAGCTTCATTTGTCTGCTTCATTTTCATGTATTTATTCTACGAAATTACCAGTTTTTCCTTTAAATGTAGCTTTATCTTTGCATTGATCGCTTTGGTCGGCACCACTACGTGTTGATCTGTTGAGGGTACTTAGTAGTGTTCTGCACGGAACTGACCTTTATGATAATTGAGAGCACATGCTTGAGCTGAGGTTTTGTGCCGTAAACTAACGCCATACTTGTTTAAGTTAGGAAGGGCCCCATAATCTTCCGTTATCATAGCCTTAAGCGAAGCAGGCGAACCCCCCAGCTACATCATCCATCACACTTCCAGAAGCCTTTAGTCAACTCACTGCCTTGGAACGAGTACATACCATGGCGTCGCCTTATGACAACACACAATCCTGGACATAAACTGTGCCTTTGGGTGTCTCTTTCCCCCTCCTATTCTGTGGTTTGTTAGTAAATGACGCTCTTGTGCAATCAGTGTTGTGTTACAAAGTCACAAAAACACATGAAAACACCCATGGTCTTGCACTGGCGGTATGCCACAAGCCTCCCTAAGCAGTTAAACACACATACACACACACACACACACACACACACACACACACACACACACACACACACACACACACACACACACACACACACACACACACACACACACACACACACACACACACACACACACAAAATAAACACGATTCCAATATTGCCTTGGAAATACTACTAACCCTCAACAAACGTTTATTAAGAAAAATGATTAACACTATTCCCCTGTGCACATCTTAACTGATCTTTTACTGATAGGGGCGCATGGTAGTGTCCTGGTTTGCAGGTTTCATTTTTCTGCAGCCTCTACATCAATCCGTCAAGCAAGATGCCAAACCCCTTGCTCTTACTGTGGTGTATTTGAACTGTCGCTTCGGATAATGCTGTCTGCTGAAGGGCTAAGCAGTAAACAGTGTTATGTATCCTATGTTCCCCCCTATAAAGACCTGAGGATCAAGCTGTGTACCCATTAACCTCTGGTGCCCCGAGGGCTTTCAGTGACAAAAGTCCTTCCTGCCCGGTTATCTACTGTCTCAGGAACAGCACACAGAGACGGCGCGTCTAAGTGCTTTTGTGTGTGTGTGTGTGTGTGTGTGTGTGTGTGTGTGTGTGTGAGTGTGTGTGTGTGTGTGTGTGTGTGTGTGTGTGTGTGTGTGTGTGTGTGTGTGTGTGTGTGTGTGTGTGTGTGTGTGTGTGTGTGTGTGTGTGTGTGTCTGGTTTGCTAGTAGAGTGTGGACAGCTTTTTGTGTGGGTGGCTGCAATCATGCATGTGCTTCACCTCTGTGTACTTTATCGAGTTTGTGTGTGAGTAGTGTATCAGTCTTGTTATGTGTGCATTTCTGTGTATTTCATTGTGTGTGTGATTGTGTTTGTGTGTGCGTTGGCGTTTGTGTGTGCGTGTATATGGGAGTGTGTGTGCGTTTGTGTTTATGTATGTGTGTGCGTGCGTGCGTGTGCGTGTGTGCGTGTGTGCGTGTGTGCGTGCGTGTGTGCGCGTGTGTGTGTGTGTGTGTGTGTGTGTGTGACAGGACACATCACAGGGACAGTTGCATGCCACAGTAAGTAGGTGTGTGAGCAGCCGCGCCCAGGGGACACAAGTAGACTGTTCTCATTGTTATTAAGCGCACAGCAGCAGCCCAATCACAGAGCTACCCTCAAGGAAACCACAGGCTTTCTCTTTTCACAACCCATGCACATGCTTTTAAACGTTGACTACCGTACATGCTAACCACATGTTATTATGGTGGACCCACTCGGCACTTACTGAAAGATACCATGTCGAAAGGAAACGGTTTAGTGAAGGAATGTCAAGCAGGGTAACAGTTACCTTACCTGATCTGACCGGGCCACTATTACTTGACAGTAACAGTGGCCTGGGCAGGTCAGATCGCTCCTGATCGCTAGCACTCACTCACTGAGGTTATTCCCATAAACACCAGTCAAGGATCTTAAAACAAGGTGGCTCATAAATAACAAGCTGAATCTTTATATGGTTTGTTATTGTATGAATAATTATCCATGGGAACCATTTTTCTCAGATAAGGCAACTGAAATCGGGTAAACCCTCAAGACGTCAGAAACTAATTTTTTAGTTTCTATTGCGTTTTATTATCCATCCGTCTCGGAGGTCCGAGGACGTTGCCTAGCGACACGCATGAACACGCCCCTTTTCCTCGGACGGCGAACTTGCTTGATTGGATGAACTCAGAGGAGGCCGAGCAAGGATTCCGAGACAGAATTCAAGATGGCTGCGCCCAGTGTGACTCGAAGTACGAACTGTTTTCATTGTGTTTGGACCGCTTTGGTGGTTTAAATGGCATTTTCAATCACTCGTATTATTGCAATACCTTACTGCATCCGTTTCTCTGCCTATGGCCTATAGCCTACTTATTTTGGAGCGCCTGGTCCTCTGCCAATGCTACCACGACAACAGCTTTCGGGGTTGCGTCCATGTTTTTCTCCAACGACCGAGCGAAACATAATAAAGCGCTTGAAGTGTGGACGTGACGTCAAATCCGATGTCCGAGTCGGTTCGCAGAGAATACTGAAACGCACCATAAATCATAGCATTCACACTCAGTGTTTGAAAGGACTCTTGTAAGTACGACATGTATACAGAATAATGAGTCTGATACATCAGGAGCGTTTTGTGTTATTGTCTCAGTATTACGATCGCATCTTCCCTCCACCTCGTAGCGAGCACGGCCCATTCCGGGAGCCATAAACAGCGCGATAATCATGAAGTGATTCAAGCTCTAGTAACGCAGCATTACATCTGCCTGGGAGCGAGGATCTTATGCCGATCACGGCCCTCTTAAGTGTTCTGACGCACCCCTATTCTCTTCCACCAACCGCCCCTGAACACAGCACTGTATTTACACCTCTCTCAAACATCTGCACCACCTGAAGTGCACCCAGGCCGTCCAATGCTTTAGGGCCGGTTGATGCAATTGGCAGATTGTCAGACAGAAGAGAAAGAGGCGGAAAACGAAGGCAAACATTAAAACTGTGCAGAAGACAAGTAAACTCCATAGTGCAGCACGGTTTCTCAGGGGGCCTCTGGCCGAGATGTTTAACTGTTGTTTAATTGCGCGTTACGTCGCGTTGGGATTTCCCTGTGGTCTCCCAGGCCGATGAAGGGGGTGTGTTTGGGGTGGACTGAGTGAGTGTTTGCTGTGGCGGCAGTAGAGTAATACCAAGGCGGCTGAATGGTGTAACTGTGCATACTGTTAGTCAGAGGAGCGACGCGCTGCCGGCGGTGCCAAACTTTTTCTGAGACGATTGAAGCTCTACCCTCGTGTTTTTCTTTTTTTTGCCTTGCGTCAAGCTGAGTGGTTGTCACGGTTACCTCACAAAGCCCTCCTTTCTCTGTGTGCAACAGCGAGTGAGTCTTTTGCTCTCTCCCTCTCTGTCTCACTGTCTTTTCAACCTACTCTCGCTCTTTCATTTTCTTACACTGTCTCATGCCCTCCCTGACAGTTAGCTGGGACTTGAGGACATTCATGTGGCTCTTGAATTACACAGGCACAGAAGAAGCCTTGGCAAGTGTGTGTGTGTGTGTGTGTGTGTGTGTGTGTGTGTGTGTGTGTGTGTGTGTGTGTGTGTGTGTGTGTGTGTGTGTGTGTGTGTGTGTGTGTGTGTGTGTGTGTGTGTGTGTGTGTGTGTGCCCTCACATATGTGTGTGTGTCTTTTAAAGAGAGTCAGGCGGGGAATGTAAAGCAGAATGAGCCGAGACAGAGTGGTGTGAGGATGAGCTCATCATAACCGGGGAGGGGGGCAGACATTCATTCAACTCAATTCATTCAATTCTGCTCTGCTCAGCCGGTCAGACAATAGGCTGGTAGGGTCAAAGGTCGGAAGTGGAAGTTCAACAGGAGGATATGAGGATAGAACAAGCTATTTCAGACCCATTTACGTTTTTTTTATTTTGCGCTTTTTTGCATACATTTGCGTCAATGTTAAGAAGAAAAACGAGTTGTCATTATGGTCTGCGTCACAGACAGTTTGACCCTCTGAAATAACATGGTAGTGCAACAAAGTGTGGCAGACCAGAAGTGCAGATGTCTTGTCCCTGAACCGTACACATAACGACATCAGTCGCAGAGCCTGGCTGGCCCAGATAAACAGTGAACAAGCACAGCAGGCACAGGAAGTTGGGGACTGGGGGATTCCAACTCTGCTGTAAACGGCAAGCACTGTACATTTTAAATGACTGTATTTGGCCATTCAGAGACACACAAACAGAACAAAAAACAAAAATATTGTTCTCTCTCTCTCTCTCTCTCTTGGGAGAAGCAAATAACTAGAGTCACTCTTGCTTTAATGGGTCCTTCTGTACCTTGTTGCAGTAGACCAGCGAGTGAGGGGTTCTGGTGGGGAATGGGGGGACAGCCAGCCTGTGATGTGGCCCCTACTCATGGTCATGCTGTACTTTTAGGAATTCAGGACATTCAAAACACAAATGCTGATCCTGATCGCTCCTTCTCTCTTCTTCTCTCCTACAACCACTTCTCTTTCTTCTCCTTTAAACCCCCCTTGTCCTCCTTCTCCCCATCCTCTTCCTCCTCTTCACCCTCCTCTACTACCTCCATCTCCACCAACTCCACCTCCAACTACTCTTCCTCCTTCTCCACTTCCTCTTCCTTAATTTCATCCTCCTCTTTATCCTCCTCCTCTTCCACCTCCATCTCCTCCTCCACCTCTTCCTCCTCCTCCACCCACTCCCTTCTCTTCATCCTCGTCTTTTTCCTCCTCTTCCACCTCCATCTCCATCTCCTCTCCATCCCCATCTTCCACCTCCTCCTCCTTCTTCTTCTCCTTCTCCTCCTCCTCCTCCTCCTCCTCCTCCTCTTCCTCCTCTTCCTCCTCCTTCCACAGGTAACGACCTGTTCCTGGTGGCAGTCCACGAGCTGGGCCACGCCCTGGGCCTGGAACACTCCAACAACCCCCTGGCCATCATGGCTCCCTTCTACCAGTGGATGGAGACGGACAACTTCCAGCTGCCTGAGGACGACCTCCGGGGAATCCAGCAGATCTACGGTAGGTCTGGGACAGGACTTTACGGACATTCACAGTGATATCTATTGAATATTACTAGAATTGGCGAAAACAGAGATAAGGGATGTTGAATGCTAAATCAGAAACATGCACCAGGGTTTCTTTGACCAGCGTCTGTCTGTTGTCGGTCCAAATGTGGTGGGATAGGACTGCCGGACACTAGACATGGCAAGGAGACCGGAAGTCAGTTTGATTGCCCTCCGTATCCTAAATATCTTGTTTGTCTGTTGACGACCGCCTGATAGGTCTGCCAAACAGCGCACCCACCAAGGCCCTGCCCGACGTCATCCCCCGCCGCCCCGATCCGCGTCCACCACAGTCCCCCCCGCAGGCGCCTCCCAGACAGCCGGAACGCCCCAGGACCACGGAAAGACCGGACCACTACGGACCCAATATCTGCGACGGGAATTTCGATGTGGTCACCATGCTCAGAGGGGAGATGTTCGTGTTTAAGGTGAGTGTTTGTGTATGTCGAGTGTTTATTTGTGTGTGTGTGTGTGTGTGTGTGTGTGTGTGTGTGTGTGTGTGTGTGTGTGTGTGTGTGTGTGTGTGTGTGTGTGTGTGTGTGTGTGTGTGTGTGTGTGTGTGTGTGTGTGTGTGTGTGTGCTTGGGTGTGTACGTTTGTATGTGTGTTTGTACATATGTATGTGTATGTGTGTGTGTGTGTGTGTGTGTGTGTGTGTGTGTGTGTGTGTGTGTGTGTGTATGTGTGTGTGTGCATGAGCGTGTGTTAGCGTGCGTTTGTGTCAGCATGTACTCATTTGCGCTGGGTGCGTGCATCTCGCCGATGTAATGGCCGTCCGCATCCTTGAACTGTGTTTTGACGAGCTCCTCGGCTGCCTTAGTGGAGGCACGCCCCGCTCTGCAGCATAAAGGGAGGGCACCCCGGAGAGCAAGTGGCCTTTTCACCTCGTTGCCCATTTTATGAGGTTAACCTCACAACGGGTCCCGGCGTGGCACCCCCGTTCCCCGCAGAGCAGCGCAGTCCAGTACCCCGATAAAAAAGCTCATTCAGACCGCGATATTAAAACACTTTGTTTTTATGCTGTAACGTCGAGGTTGTTGTTGTGGTTATCGCCGCCTTGAGGTGCCAGGGGGTCCCAGACCAGCAGACCAGGGGTCACCAGGTGCCGCTCCCTCAGTGGGGTTGTAAACCAGCAGGTCTGTTGTCTGTAATGGCATGGAACGAATGGCCCGGGTGTGGCCGGGGCGGTGGTCAGTCATGGACCCCCCCCCCCCCCTCTCCCAACCACCATCTCCTTGGAGTCCCCTGACTCATTCTGACTGCGCCACACCGGACCAGGTGCTGGTTAGATATTAACAGGGCGTCACCTTCAGCTGGGGTAAGGGTCAGATTCTTCACTAATAGATGAGGCTGCTCATGCGTACAGTCCCCTGCTCTGCACTTCACCCACATCTCACGTCCCATTCTTAGATCTCTGAAAGCTCACAGCTCGCTGATTTCAGAAAACGTGGGCTTGAGTCTGATTTGTTGAATTGTTATTTTTTCATGGTCAAGGCAGGTCCTTTATGTTTGTTCCTAATCCCAGTGGGCGTCTCAAAGGGTTACACTGTTTCAAAGGGTTTCACATGTGAAACACTCCTCACCCTTAAGCCCTGAATGGCAGGCATATCGAGGTGGGATGAAAGAAGCAGAAACTAATTATTAGGAGGGAAATAAGAGAGAAAACCTTTTAAGTCCCACTGTTGGAACCCTTTTCCTTCTGCCAAGAGGCTTTTATGTGTGCGCTGGAGGTGGATCTCCTTGAAACCCACCCACAAATGAATGATCAGCAGTGCTGAACTGTATTGTCAGTGTATTGCATTTGTAATTGAATCTTGGTTGACACGTTCCAGTGCAAAAAGCAAAATCTTTATATATGAAGCAAACCAATAAAAACATAACGCAGTGAAGTCTGGCTAGTGGGGGGTTTGGCTCTGCCGAGAAAAACAAAGTATGTTACACTTCAGAAAGAAAGTTAGAAAATTGCATCCATTCGGATGTCCCAGTGTGTTTCTCACATGACGTGTGCTTCAGTGTGTTCCATAGGGGCGACCATGTGCTATGCCTGACTTGTGTCAACGGGAACAGTATTTATATACCAAGGGGGAAACAACAGACCGTTTATGGTGATCAGTGGAGGGGAATCGTTCTGATATCTACTGGTTTTAAACTCACTCACTCCCCAGAACTTGGCTTGGCTTGCGAATGTGCCGTTGTGTTGCACAGAGACTATTTCTACACCGCTAATCTCCTCATGCGCCCGGCTCATGTTCAACGCACGGCCCCCTCGTCCTTCTTGCTCAGTATGAAAACGAGGCCGTCGCTCAATAACAGTGTGCAGCCCAACGCTGGGGGTGTCGTTACACTCTCTTCATTTAATATCTCCCGGCTAAGTGCCCAGGTCGACTATAGATCCCCGTCAATAGGGGTTTGTGTGTGGGAGGCATCCCTCAACGCCACCGCCCAGTGCTCTCTGAGTGGGGAAGAGAGGCCTGTCAGTCCTAATGGTTAATTGCTAATTTCCTGTCCTGACTGCACACACACACACACACACACGCGCGCGTGCGCACACACACACACACACACACGCACGCACGCACGCACACACACACACACACACACACACACACACACACACACACACACACACACACACACACACACACACACACACACACACACACACACACACACACACACACACACACACACACAATATATATCTTCCTGTAAGAGTTCCGGAGATTAACGTGGGAGGAAGTGCTTTTCTTGTCGGTCCCTGAGTTCTGCTCGGGCTCTCTCGGAGTTGAACTCTCATCGCCCTAGGTGGATGCTCTAAACACCCTGGCTAGTCAGTTAACTTGTTTATCGCTGTTCTATTCTGTTCTGTTCTCTTCTTTGCTCTCCCTTCCTTTCCCTCCCTTCCATCCGTTCTCTCCTCTCCTTTCCTCTCCTCTCCTCGCCTCTCTGCTTTTCTCCTCTCCTCTCCTCTCCTCTCCTCTCCTCTCCTCTCCTCTCTGCTTTTCTCCTTTCCTCTCCTCGCCTCTCCTCTCCTCTCCTCACCTCTTTTCTTCTCTCCTCTTCTTTCCTTTCCTTCACTTTCCCTTCCTTCCATCCATTCTCTCCTCTCTCCTCACCTCTCCTCTCCTCTCTTCTCCTCTCCTTACCTCTCCTCTCCTCTTATCCCTTACCTCCTCCTCTTCTTTCCTTTCCTTCCC